>NW_009605484.1:11835-41416 GCF_000690535.1 Cariama cristata | reverse complement strand
AAGCCATTAAAATTAATGCTGGTAAACAGGGATAAAAACCAGCAGGGTTGTAACAAAATTTGGACCAGATTGGGTTTCCCAGCTGTTGTGCTGCGTGCTGTCTTAAAGGCAGCAGACAGAGGGAAGGGGTGACTGAGCTCGGAAAGCTCTTGCTGGAGCAGGCTGCGAGGTCAGGGTTGGGGGCACCTGGGCTCCAGCGACACCGGCTTCATGGTCCAGCACTTTAATCCGCTCAGGCCCGCTGTCTTTTTTCTGGGAAGCAGTGATGCTATATTGTCTGATGGTCCTCATATCTTGTATTTATTCATGTAGTGGTTATCTGCTCTTCTCCAGAGGCTGCCCTCAAAATTCAAGCCCCACTCTAGAGTCCTGGGAACACGCTCGCCCGCGGTTGCTGGCTGCAGGTGTTTTGTGCGAGCGTGTTTGGGGGCAGATCTCGGGCTGTTGGGGCAGTGACTTGCTCTGAGAAACTGATCCTGAGTTCGGCTGGGAAAGGGGCAAAGGGACACGGTGATTCCCCTCTCTGTTTCGTCTGCTCCAACGCGAAATGGGAGCATGTTTAGGCTGGGCAGAGGGAGGTTAACTGGGGACGTGGGTCCACTGTACTGGGAGGAAGGCTCAATTTTGATGCCTTGTCTCATGTTGTTGGTGGGTACAGGCTAAATGGGACCCAGAGCATCCCAGGGAAAATACCCTGGCAGAGGAGCTGTGTGTTACTGCACTCTTGTAGATAAACAGCTTTTTCCAACCCTACAGCGTACTGATATAAACCAGTCATCTTCACCAAAACTTCTGGCACCAGATATTCAACTGACTTGATGCTTTGGAATAGGTTGAATCTAATATAACCAAGCCAAAATGTCTAGCCCCAGAATTGAAGTAATGGCCCGTATTTTCAAGTGAGCACTGATTTGACGGTAAGTGGTGAGAAGGGGGAGGTACAAAAGCAGCAACTTGCTTTCTTGCAGTGCCTGAGAGACTTGGATACTATGTTTGAAAAGAAAGAAGGCAACAGTCCCATCTCTGAGCGCAGCCATCTACAGCAACATGTATGTAAACGGCCGTAGAGAACTCCCCAGCCTGCCAGTCAGTGCAAATAGCAGCAGAAGGATCCTTTGGTTCCTCAGGAGGCATCATATACCTTGTATCTCCCTAGTGAGGCTGTGTTTGCCTAGATTTCAATGATTTTGATGACCCTGTCCTGGGTTTGTCCTGTTTTGCAGGACGGGTTGGGTTCTGGTGGAGTCTCTGTGCAGCAACTTGCAGAGTGAAGCGAAACTGCTGAGATGAAGTGCTGTGCTAGATGGCTAAAGTCGTCATCATCATCATCAAAGAGATGAGGGAAAGTCTGAGCAAGTCAAGACTGGTGTTGGAATGGAAAGCATCATCATAAAGGGAGGTCAAAGGCAGAAGTCTTCCTTTGGACCCCTCATCCCCAGGGGAATCCACGGGCTGCCTGGGTGGAGAGACATCTGCCCCTTTTCTCCAGTCACACTGCCAGAAGTTTGCTGTCTCAGAGGTACTGTAGGTGAGGTGGGCAGAGGTGGAGAGCTTGCTTTTGTTTTTGCGGAGGCATCACCAAAGAATCAGAGTGACAGGATTACTTTTGTGGAAGTGACTATGTGAAATATTTTTTCATTTTGATTATTTGAAAACCAAAACTGTTCATGGGTTTTAAAATTCATGTCCCCTCCGGGTTGCTTTGTTTTGTTTTGTTTCTTACTCCCTCTCCCTTATTCCTCAGAGGGAACCATCCAAACCTACACAGTGTGTTATTTCTTGAGGAAATGCAATCGTTTTCCAGTCGAACCTAGGCTGGAAATGCTTCTGGTGATTCATTTGTCTAAGAAATTTTAAAAAGTTTGGATGGAACAGAAACCAGGCTGGTTCAGGGGAAGCGTTCTTGTGTTGGAAGACCCACTTGAGCGGGGGAGTTGTTTCAAAAGCTTTTTATTGGAAAAAGAAAAATGTTATAGGCTTTGTTTGGGAGACTTGGGCTCCAGCCATTCTTCTGTTGCAGTTTCTAGTATGGTACCAGGATCTGGAGCCTGGCCATCCCGGTCCCAGCTTCCCATGCCTACTGCATTACAGAGCTGTGCCACCTCCCACCGAGTGCTATATCTTGAGCCCTTTGCTCTCCAGGGTCACCACTTCTGCAGGGTGGGGTGGAGGTGATGCCATCTTTGCTCTGACTATACTTTCTACCAAAAGTCTTCCCCGAGAACGAGGGTCATGTGGGTGCGGAACTGTGCCTTGAGTGCAGCAGGGACCTCCTGCTATGGCACAGTGAGAGGTCCAGGTCCCACATTCATCATTATAGTCTGCTCAAGCTCCTCACCACCAAGAACCTCTTTCTGAGGTTTCCCAACATCCAGCGAGGTTCAGAGCCAGGCACCAGAAAGGCAGATTCAGTAGTAGTAACCACCACAAAGTCCCCTGCAGAATATTTCTCTCTGGTCTTCAGTTTCCCCACCTATAAAACAAGCATGTTTTAATAGTGTGCTCTTCGAGACACAGCTTTCTGTTCCCTCATACGACCAGGAGTTGTGGAAAACCACCAGGCAGTGGCTGAAATCAGACGAGCTGATCTGTCACATCCCAAGAGCAATCCTGGGAGTTTTGGGAGCTGTTCCTGTCATCTCCGTGGGATGTCCCAGAGCTAAGTTGGTTGGAGGCAAGGTGCATCATGGAAACAGGCTTGGGCAATGGGGATGCTTCACGTGGGACCGGAGCAGTGGCAAGTGCCTGTGTGTCTGGAAATAAAGCAAGAAGTGGGCTGGATAGAGGAGACCACCTACTCGTGTTGCTGACTGCTCTGCGAGCTGTCGGCTCTGCTGTCTAGCGCTGGCCAGATCCACAGTGTAACTGCTCATCTCCAGTCCCTGCCTCCTCTGTGCCCCACATGCTGCTTCTCCTATAAATAGTCCAGTGGGAAGCGGAGCACGGAGCCACTGCAGATGGCCCCCAGTTCCACGTGCAGTCGTCTGTGAGATCCCAGATAGGGGCTGTCAATTCCTTGCCTCGAGCCACCCGTGAAACCTCATTAAAAATGGTGTCCTCTTCTTTAACCCCCATCACCCCCTCCCTTCCCACTTCAACTTGCCTGCGTTCAAACACCCTTATTAAACATGCACTTCTAAGCAAGGAGCGCTGACTTTCCCTTAATTGAGGCATAATAATTAGAGCATTAACACATTAGGAGGGTGAGACAGCATGTTTAGCTTTTGTGATTAATTATCTGAGGATTGTAATAAGTTGTTAAGACATTAATTACTCTGGCATGTTTATTGCTCTTTATTGCAGAACAGACACTTGGTAGCAGCGAGCGCTGGTGTGTCTGGAAATACAGCGAGAAGCGGGCTGGAGGGAGGAGACCACCTACTCATCCACAAAGCAGTGAGTCGCTGGTGGTGGGGACATCCTCCTGGGTGGACCTTGGTGACCAAATAGGTTTGTTTCTCTTCCATCTCTAGGAGGCCACAGATGGATAGAAATGATGTCTGAGTCCCATAGGACAATCTAGGACTTGGAAGGTCCTTTCTGATCTTTTCATCTCGGATTTTTCTCCTCTTTCGAGTGAAGTGTTTCCTTCCTGATGGTTTGAACTCCTCCTCATTTGGATCTTGGTGTTTCGAAGCCTGGTCAGTGTGGCTCAGTCTCTGGCTGGATGTGACCAGGCAGGTTGTCTATATTAAAGTTCAGAGTGTCAGCAGTGGTCAAGGAATGAACCGGGACTCCAGGGCCTTCCCTCACCCCTCCATTGGATGAATTTCCTTCTGGAGAATTGGGAGGTAGGTGAGGGAAGGGTGTTGCTCCAGCGGCAGGAGAGCTTTGGACTGCCATAACCTGCTCTTTACATAACAAGCTGCTCTGCGGGCCCTAGACAACTCCACGCGGGTCGGTCAGATGGAGTCTAATGGCAAAGGTCAGGCCTGGAGGACGAGTAGGTCTTGCATACTTCTGAAACTCTGACAAAAAGAAAAGGCAGCCAAACGTCAGGAAGACACGGTGGGCCTGCTCCCAGCCTCTGCGGTTATCTGGGCTGGGGAGAACACGGGTGACACGGTGGCAGCCCTAACCGCCTTCATAGGTAAGAAATTTGGGAAGATGATGAAGGACAAGAAGGTGGGGAAGCTCTGGGTGTGGTGTGTTGATACAGATTTCCTTTGGGACCCCTGGACCCGATATTTCTGGTTTCTAGGCTGTTGCTGTGTCAACATGGTATTGCAACACACGCTTGTGCCTTGGGACAGCGAGCGATGGATGCAAGGAGCAGGAAGGAGGTCTTCCTCCGTAGCCTCTTGCTAGAGTTAAAACACGTGATGATCCTGACCAGGCTTTCTCTCCCCAAGGCTGACCCAGTGGTCTCTTTCTTTTAGCTCGAACCGGTGTCACTGTCACTCACTTGTCTCGGCGGCTGGAGAGGAAAAATCCCTTCCCTGTGTACAAGTTGGGATCCATCTTGTGTCAGCTGAATGCGGTCTGCTGCTTTCAGCCCCTTGGAGCCCCTGCCTGCCTCCCAGTAGCCCAGCCTGGATTTAGCATTCACTGCCAGGTACCTCCTTTCTGCAGTCAGAGTATGGAAAGTGTCAGCCCGGCATTTCCCGCTCAGCTCCTAGGGACAAAGCAGGTCATGACTTACGCGTTTTATAATTAAAAAGATAATTTCCTCTAGATGTGTGCAATAAGACGATGGCACTGACCTGTGATCCTGGCATTGCGCAGCATTAATGATTTCCCTTTGCCAGTAATAAGCAGCAAATGTACACATTTTGGGGAGATCTGAATTTTTTTTTTTTCCTTTTAAGACTGCTGTCTTCCTAGGCCAGACTTAATTAGCAGACCTCATTATTTCCTCAAATGTAACTTGACTTCCATTGAATGAGAATTGTTCAGTGGATGGGGAGCAGCAGAGCAGTGCTGCAATATTCATATTGTTTTAATTGCAACATTAACATTTCATGCTGCTCTTGGCATGCTTTCAGGTGCGGCCCGTTAGCTCAATGCAACGTTGTGAAAGGCTGGATCAGAACAATTAGGATAGAGTGGCTGGATTTCTGGATTTTCTTTCTTTTTTTTTTAAATTTTAACAAATGCAAGCCTGGATTCAATCCCCATCGCTCCTTTTGTTGGGCAAAACAGAGAGTCAAGCACCCCTGAAGTGTAAATCCTCTTTTTGGAATAAAGGATGTGCTGTAGTACATGTTTAAATTCTCTTTTTGTGGAGCTGAAGCCCCACAGGTACAAGCGATACGTGATCCACCAGACCTTTATCGGATGAGTCGGAGAAGTCCCAAAATGCATCTGGCCAGCGGGGCCAGTGTCATACACAAGCTGGAAGGAAAAAGGCAATTTCCCGCTTCTCAATTACTTCCAGGGCTCTGGAATGCCTGAGGCTGGAGATGACACTGTGAACAGATACCGACTGGGTCAGTGCAGATCCTAAATAAGCACAGGGGTTACCCTGCTCTGTCCCCAAGTTACATATTGAATTTGGCTTGCTGGCAGCGGGGTCAGACAACACTGAAATGCCGGGCTCATCCTTAGCCGGCTCCACTCACCTTTGCTGCCTTGCCGTGTCCCATACGCTCACCACTAATGGTTCCCATACCGCAGAGCGGTGATGGGTGATGGGAGTTCCCGGCAAGAACAACTCGAGGTTCCACCCTGGCACAGCCTAATGAGGGTCTCCTAATTGGGTCGCTGAAAGGAGGTGAGCAAAGAAGGCCAGCCAGCAGCTTTAGTAAATGGCTTCTGAGCATTGAGGCTGTTGCGCAATGTGCAAACGATAAAGGAGACTATAAAGGAGAACCAAGATGCTGTTGTGTCCACTTCAACCTTTAGGACGAAGAGGAAGGGTCACTGGGGCTTCCTCTGTCCTGCCGGGGAAGGCTGAGCTTTGTGCCCACGCCACTGCCTGCCAACTTCGTGCTGGCACCGGCTTGCGGATCCGTGCTGAGGCTGGTGAGTGGACCCGGTCTGCAGCAAGGACCTGCGTGTAGAGGAACAGCCTTCCTCTTGCTCATGGCAACAAACGTCACTAATCAGTCAATCCGCTAATGGGTAGCTTGATGTGTAAGTGATACTGCTGTGTGCTCCCTGGGCGGCTGCTTGGACTCTGGGCTGCCTTCCTGGCATCTGCTGGCAGGACCCTGTGGATGAAACAGCTTGCTGGAAGGTGAAATCTCTGTCTGTGTGGCGGAGAGGCGGTGGGAGGGTTACAGGGGCGAACGAGCTGCCCTACCCATCAGTGCTCCCCCTTGGAGATGGGCACATCTCTTCTGCTTCAGGGAGCATCTGAACTCATCCGGAAACCTGGGATGGCACTTCAAGCTGGAAAGGCAGTGGGACCTCGGCTTGGTTACTGGAAGAACGGCAAGTGAAAAGCACACAGCCCGTTTCCAGAGACTTTCCAAAGACTAATGTGCCATCTTAGCTGGTTGGCTCTCCTATAAGCCAAGCAGGCTTGAAACCTTCTCTCATTAGTACTGTGGGATCCATGAAGTCTCACCTCCTGTGGATATCTATAGTTGGGTTTGGATTCTTTGGTGTTTAGTAAGCTGCTTGTGCTGAATGAAGCATCTCCCCTTACCAGGATATTTATAGCATCTCTCTTTCTCCCACGCAGATTGTCTGGTGCCTAATAAGGGATGATACACTACGGTTTGGAAGGTGCTAATAATGTCTCTCCTCTGTTTGACAGTCTGTTCCCATGAAATTTATAGACTCTGACTGTCTCCGAGACCTCTGTCTCTCTGTCAGATCAGGTTGAAATCTGTTCGCAGTGTCAGAAGTTGCTGGGGAGTGGGCAGAGGACAGACTGATACAGCAGGATTGCATATGCTCAGCGCTTCTTAGGAAATTAGGCTGAAAATGTGCCCAGCTCTGTTTCCCACAGATCTGGGGCGGGCAGCTGTGGCTCAGATCACCAAATTGCGAGTTTGGGAAAGCAAGTTGGTTGTGTGGGAGGAAGGCTCAGATGACTCAGATGACTACCCAGGAGAAGAACTGCTCTGCCCTCAAGCTGTCTCCTGCGGGCTGCCACGCTGCGGGCTCCTCAGGCACGTTCGAGCTGCCGGGGGGATGCGCGCCAGTGCGGAGCGTGGCCTCTTGTGGAAAACAGCCCCCGAGGACGATAAACGAGCAAGCTCAGAGCTCCTGGCTGGTGTGAAGAATTGCCTGGCTAAAGGATAATGAATGCCACAGCAGGAGACAGAGCATTTCTCTGAGGCCATTCATCCCCTTTATCACCCCGCTAACAAGCCCCAGAGCGACTTCGGAGAGACTTCTCTGGAGCAGCACCATCCCTCAGCCGCGCTGATGGCTGGGTGCTGGGGGTCAGGAATGCGTCGTCGTGTGGGCTCAGCCAGGAACCAGAGATAACAGCCCCCAGTTTGGGTGTCAGCAGGAGGGACCGTGCAGTGGCTCTGGCTTTGCTGGTGTGGAGACCGTGCCCTCCTTCGGGCCGTGTGTGGTGTGACATGAGAGATCCGAATGTCAAAGCCAAGCATCCGTCTTTTTTTAAAGTACTTTTTGGGCAGCGGAGGCCCTGCAGCACCCTTAGGAGGATTGCTCTATCCTAACTCCCAGCTTGTCTAAGATTTAAGATTTGTAAGATTTATACAAGACCCAACAGGAGTTTGGGGCCGCCGGCACGAAGGTGAGTTGGTTCTGCTTCACTTGCGCCACAGCTGAGTCTATGCGTGAGTCATGTGCGAGGAGGAGAGGGCAGGAGTGATGTGCCCTTTGTAAGAGCTAATAAAAGCTAATTCATCCCCTTGCTCCAAGACAGTAGGAAGCATTAGCGGCTGGCTGAGTGCCTCCTCCACTGCGGCAGCGTGCTGGGTGCCTCCACCTTCCCTCCGGCTGGGAGCAAAGCATGTCCTCCCGCGGAGGGGAAGGCATCGCTTGTCAGCGAGAGCCGTGCCGTCTGCGACTGCGTCAACAGGCAGCCCGTGGTGCTGTCTGGAGCTGGCATTCCTTCTGGGAAGCAAAACCAGCCAGATGACCCTGGGCAGGTGGGTTTGGGAATGAGGATGGATATCCCTCCGGCAATTTCCCGTGTTGGGCTTCAGTTCTGAGCAAACGCTTCTGCCCCAGGGCTTGGGCCACCAGCTCGTGGGAGCAGAGAAGAGCACCATCCCTGATTTGACTGGGCTACAGGAGGCTCCCAAAAGGGCTGTGCCCATTTGTGCCCAACTAGGTGACCAAATAGGTTGGAGTACCTTCGGCAAGCACCTTGTGTGCTCACCTGTGCGCTGTATGTGCAGATACGTGGTGTGCGGCCCTGCGTGCTCACCCACCAGAGTGATTTGTGCCTGGGGCACAGCGCACCGTGAGTGAGCGTTAAGTAGAGCTAATTGCCAGTAATGGGAAGTCTTTCCTTTCTCCTCCTGTCTGTTTTCTTAATTTGGCCGCCTTTTTCTCTTCCAGGTTGAGCTGTTGGAGGGTGCATTTTGTGTGTTCCATGGTAAGCACCCCACATCCAGTGCCAGTGACGGACAGGGCTGAGAGAAGACAGGGAGAGAGGGAGGAGGAGAAGGGAAAGCAAACAGGAGCGGTTGTGTTGTGTTTGGGTGTCCTCAACAAATGCTGGTGGTTTTGTAGAGGCAAAAAAGGAGGAGAAAAGCTGCAAAGCTTTGCAGGTGGAGGGTGCAAAGAGTGCTGCGATGGGTCAGTGGGTTGTTCCCGCGAGGGCAGAAACCGCAGAAGAGCAACAGTGGGTGGGGATGGGCTGGACCACGTTTGCAAAGCTGTGGCTTTGGAGCAGAGGAGGAAGATTAGTGCGTCATGGAGCCAGGCATCTCCTTGGGTGCGAGCAGCACACCAGCAGGAGGATTGTAATCCTGATTTTTTTCTCTCCATTCTTTATCGGTAGGTCTCCAAGCAATTTAAAAGGAAGCTAACGTCGCCGATTGGAAAACTTCACATCCTAAGGCTTCAGAGACTAGTTCGAAGCCAGCCAGAGGAGCCAAGGCCACCGCGTGTGATTGCCGAGCCCCCGTCACGTGCTGTCCTCCTTGGCCCTAAATGGTCTGCTCTCCAGACCTTGGCCTTTCTCCCAGGCCCCTGCACTGACCAAACTGATGATGGGGAGCTCACTGGAGACCACTCATGTCCCACCAGGTCCTGCAGGACATGTGGCCTTCTGCGGCCACATGGGATCAGCTGGACTGCCTCTGGAGGGAGGCACACTGGCACGTCAAATGGCCCTTCGAAGCGGTGTTGAATTTATAGGGCTGTGCTCTGGTCCCAGTCCGTGAAGCCCCTGTTCCTGCCCTGACCTCTGTCTGCGTTACGGGAGGGAGTTCACTTACAATCTAGAAACATCTGGCGCTTTTTCTTCTTTTGCCAGCACCATTAAATGTCGAGTTGAAGGGAAACACAATACATCACCTTCCTCGTGGGCTGCCATTCAGCCAAGAGTAACAGAGATTAGCCTTCAATCACGCAGGGGCTGGAGCCAAAGGAAACCTTCCCGAGGACACGCTGGAGAAACATTTTCATTAGTGGAGGAGAACCTGACAGAGATGAAGTGCCCCTTCACCTCAGCTGCCGGACCTCTCCCCTGCCTGGCGTTAACAGGACAAGGAGACGCTAACTGAGGAGCTGGTTCCAGCTGCAACGCTTTAAGTGCTGTCTGCATCCAGATGTGAGAAACAGCTGTGGCACAGCGAAGCAGTGCTTTTATAGCCCAATGAGGCTGGCTTTGGTTTTTCTCCTGCCTATCGACCAGCACTCACTGCTGGAAGCAAACTGGCTCTTTCCATGCCGTCAATTGAATGGAGGAAATGGGTGCTAGGTGGCAAGCCACGTACCTGAACGGGTACTCTAGCATGGGCCAGAAAAGGATGTCCTTGGGTGATAAGGTCCATATGTCCAGGAGGTATCATGGACTCTGCCTCCTGCAACGTGTTTTGCAAATGTAATAGGACTGTCTTTCTGGTAGCGGAGGCTTTCTCTGCTCCATGGAAAGCTGGTCCACAGCACACTGTTGTTGCAGGTGCCTGCTCTTAATCTGCATCCCCCCCCCGGCCCCCCCGTGCAGTCAAGATGCCCAAGATTCACTTCTGCTATTGATATCCCCTTTGTGTTGGGGAGATACACCCTGCACCCCGCCTGGATGCCTGGCACAGACCTGTCTGTCCCGGTTACTGGGAATTAGCCCGCAGGATCCCTGCGGTCAGTGTCTGCCGTCCCCCCCACTGTCACCTCCCTGTGCTCCTGACAAAGGCAGGCTCATTCTCTTTCACTCACAGCCGAAGGAAGGACGCCTGGCCTGGCCCCATCTTGCAGGTTGGAGGGAAATTGTTTTAATTTGCATGGCACATTCCTGGAAGGGCTGGCAAGAAAAGAAAAGAAAAAAAACCAACCAACAGAAGCTCTGGCCATTCTGGGTATTTTTAGCTCTTTGCAAAACACCATTAACATCTTTCTCTCTCTCTTTTTTTCTTTTTTAACTCCCTGAAGACCATTCTCTCTTTTGGGCTGCCTGTGATACTGCATTAACATCTCATCTCTGCGATGAAGGTAGGCCAGTGCTCAGCACTCCCCAAGACTCCGACTTGCAGGGAGCCACATCTCCCCTCCTTGCTCTCCGGGGCTCCTGCCCAGCCCTCTGAGAAGAAGCTCCCTGGCTCAGCGGGTGACAGGCTCAGAGATGTTCATGTCTTCTGGGATGGGTTTTATCAGATTTGATGCGATTTGAGCTTCCTGAGAGGGAGGTGAGACAGCTTGGCAGCTCGGCCATTGGTTTTGGACACAAAATCAGGTGGCTTCTGGTTTTGGAGCATTCTCATGTTAAGGTACCTCTCACTTCCCCCTCTTCACTTTCAGAACAGCCAAAATTAGAGGAAAACCTGGCTTCTGAGCATTTCCCCCCCGCCCCAATCCCTTCACCTGGCTTATTTTCCTTTTTCTCCCACAATCTCGGCTGGCTGAGTTTCAGTGCCAGCCTATTGAAAGGAAAGGGAGAGCGACCCGAGACAGGATAAATCTGGAGGCAATGAGGTTGGAGGGAGGCAAATCAGCTGCTCTGACACTTTTATTGTGGAGCCAGGCTTCTTGGGAATGAATCTTTCTTGAAGCCTGTGTTGTCGGATGACATTTCTACCAAGTCTTGGCAGTAAACTTCACCAAACCTCGCTGCCCAGCCCTGTGCTCGCCTGTTCCTGGGGTGAGAGAGGAGCGAATGTCAGCTGGGAATGCCACAGGCAGCGGGGCTCAATGGTGCTCGATGTGCCTCCAATGAGTCCGAAAGCACCTGGACTTTGGCACCAGAAACCTTCAGGCTTTGGTGACTTCATCTTACAGATGAATGTGTTGTTTTGCAAAGGAGGTGTTGGCTTCTGCATGTGTTTCTCATTTCAGAAATGAAGAGGATACAACAGAGACCAAAATGAAATCCTCCTCGGAGTTTCCCGGAAGGATGGATAACTGCAAGGAAAGATTATTCCACGGCTCTGGAAGATCTACTTGCTCAATAACCTGGTGATGAGGTACTGGCTCTGCTTTGTGCAGAGGCTGGAAGCTAGGGGAGATTTTGGGTTCCAGAGAGGGCTGGGCAGAGTTTGCTGCCCTCTCTGCTCCTTTCCTGTATCACTGTCAACTTAGATTTCTCATCAAGAGGGTGATGTTATAGCTGGCAGTGACAGTAGCAGAATGTGACAGAGGTGAAATCTTTCCCTCCGTGAGGGTATTTCATCCTTTCCCTTCCCCTTGGCTTACGTCAAGAACTGCTGGCTCCCAGTGCCAAGCGGGGCATGCAGACATGCTGCTCGAGGGACGATGTATACTGTGCTGAGCATCGCTTTTCTCGCTGTGTCGGTGAGCAGCTCTGTGTCACTGATGTCTCTTTGCTGTGTGGTGACCTGGGACAGAGGGAAAACCTTTGTTGCCGTCTGAGACCGATGGGGGCCGTCGGGAGCTGCCATGTTTGCCGTCATGGGAGCATTGCACGGAGTGCTCCTTTGCCATGCTGGTGCCCTTGTAGCAGCAGGAGGTCTGCCGGGGACGTCCCTTCAGAGCCACAGGGGCCATCGGTGCTCTTCAGGGACCAGGCCTGAACCAAGTCAGGGTCTGAGGGGCAGTCAAATGTGTTAATGGTTAATGTTCTCTGCAGGCTGTCTTTCACCTCCTCTGAATGGGAGCTTCTCTTGTAGAAGAGTGCCTGTGCCCACACCGCTCCAGCAGCTCCTCTGCCAGTCTGCTGTCCTCAAGGGCCCGTTCAGCAAAGCCTTAGTGCTGTTCTGGGTCCAGCTTTCATTTTCCAGCTGGTTACGGAGGAGAGAATGAAGGTAGCTACTGCTGCCAGGCCATGCTAGAGAACAGAGGCAGGGGATGGGCCTCTGTGCACTTAAAGATCCAAGAGCTTAATCTGATTCTGGTCCTCTGTTAGCCCTGATCCTGTCTTGCGTCTTTTCCAACCGATGCCTGAGCCTGTCTTTGTTTTGTTTTGTTTTGTTTTTTTCTTTTTCCCTTTTTTCCTCACCTTATGAAAAATGGCTTTGCCATCTGCATCTGTCAGGAGTCCGCCGAGCTGGGTGTACGGCTCAGTGAATATACAAATGTGCGGTTGGATCGTGGCCCCCTCTGACAGGCCGGAGATGAATACCAAACGTGCAGGGAGAAGAGTTCGTTCCCTTCCTCTGCTGCTGCTGCTGCCTCTGATGGTTGTTTTTCTTATCCCAAGGAGGTGTAAGAATCGCCTTTGGGAGCAGTGCTTCCTTCTGCTCCTGTTCTGCCTTGCCAATGATCAGTTCTCTGCCATCCATCATCAGATGAGTCTTCTCCTCGCTCCCACATCTCAACTGCCGGTGGGAATACCAGGGAAGGGGCAACTGTTTTACCTTGCTTTTTTCCTACCATCCTTTTCCCTCTCCCTTTTGCATCCCACCACCTAGGCCCATCACAAGGCAATTGGCAGACTGGGGCTCAAGGACGCTTGCCTTCATTTGCTGGTCCATGTACTTTTTAAGAGAGTTAAGGATGAGGTAGAGGGGAGGGGATTCTTTTACCTTATCCAAGTGGCTTAAAATATAATTTTGAATGGAAGTTTTCAGCAGTGTTGGGCATGGCTCCACGTAAGACGTGCTGAAAGCAGCCAAGTGCTCCTGCACGTCTCGGCCTCGCTGTGTCCCCTTTTTCCTTGCTGTAGGTGACCAGCACGATGGGGCTCTGCAAGGAGGAATGCACCAGCTAAGAGATCCTCAGCTGCTGTAACTCTGCAGGGTCACTCGGGTACCCAAAGGGAGATGACTACCTGCCTTGACGTCCATGGATTTGCTCAGCTCCTCCTGCCTCTTGGTTTTCTGCAGGCTGGTCCATGAGCTGCTTCCCTGGCCTCGAGGTACTAGGAGTTTTCAGCCCGGTGGGCTCAGAGGAGCAGGCAGGCAGAAAATGAAATGAGTCCACGCTCTTGCCACAGCTATCTGGTCAAGGAGGGGAAGTTCCCCCCACTTTGGCAGGAGGAGAGAGCAGGCAGCTTGGTTTTTTGACAGGCAGACGGATGTTCAGCAGTGGCCCAAGAAAACCCTCTTGCTTTAGGCTAGCTGCAAGCCCTCCAAACCAAAGCATTGCGCTGACATGAAAAAAGCATCGCTCCATTGATGCTCAGCCTGAATCACCTCTTCCAGGCACCTGATTCAGTATACAATGACCGTCCTCTCCTGCCACCGGCTCCTCGGAGGAGCCAGCTGCATGCTTGCAACTGAGCAAGGATGCAGAAGGAGCCGTTGAGCGGCGAAGAGGGAGGAAGGCAAGCGATGGCAGATTCCTCTGGCGTCTCCACACCGCGGGGCTCTTGGCTGAGTGAGCACTCGTCTGCTTTGAAAGCTCTTAGTGCTCCTGCAGGTGGGAGCCAATTTGTCTGCTTTCCTGCCCAGGTGCCATCTGTTTGTAGGATTGCCTGCGTGGTGGATGAACGCGATGGGGATGACGAAGGGAAGGGGCTGCCGGGGTGGGAGAGATGAGCCTAAAACTTTCTTTGGATAACTTCAGCACTTCTGGCTGCGTTGCTCCTTCTCCCCTGCGTCGCGGCAGGGAAATCACAGCCTGTCATTTGCCGTTCCTGGAGCGTGATAGGGAGCCGAGGCACCGCTAATAGCAAGCTATCATTTTAATGCTAATTTCCTACCGTTAGCTCAGGCTTGGGGGAGGCTCAGCCTGGGTGGAGGGAAGCCATTAGCAGATGGAGAAGGGGGGGGATGTGTGGGGATTGTTCTGCACCCCAAGAAGAGACTTCCAGGGGGCAGATGATTAACCAGCACTGGGAAAACTGCTAACAGGCTCTGGGGTCAGTCTCTGGTGGAGGTGGGAGGGAGAGGGATGCTTTGTTCCAAGTCATCTTCCTGTAGGGATTTCTCAAGTGCTTCAGGCTTTGGCTTGAATTTGGTGTTTGCTGCTTGTCGCCAGCCCTCAGTGCGCTGTGACCATGGGGATGCTCAGAGCGCTGGCAGGGCTGCAGCTGGTGGCGTGGTTGTCCTTTCAACAAAGGAGCCAGGCAGAGCTGGGTTTAGCTACTGTCTTTTTGTGAGGAGCTCCCAAGTTCAGGAGCCTGGACATCCGTGTTGGGTGATGGGCTTCAAAGCAGGGAAATTTTGAAGCCATTCTTCAGATACCCAAGAGCAAAAAAAAAAAAAAAGAAACCTGCCCTTTCGCCATGGGAACAAGCTCAGCTGCCCCAAGCTGGAGAGCTGGCAGGAGAAATCAGTGGCTGAGTTTGGAGTCGGGAACTGAACCATTTCCCTGCCCTTTCCGGAGGTGGGAGTTCCCACATCCAACCTCTTGGTCAGTCTCCTCTAGCCATGCTTACCAGATGGAAAAGCCTATGCAGCTCCCCAGTCGTGGTGTAGTTGCCTGGGAGCTCCTGGGGAGTTTGAGGAGAGGTGACTGGTTGCGGTAGGAGCGTAGGGCCTGTTTGGGATTGTGTTGGCAGCAGTCAGAGAGGTTCCTCTACCTTTTCTAGACCTGCTTGGAAACCTTGGGACTGAAGGGACGTGAGCTCAGATGCCGTGCCTGGCTGTGAAGAAACTGGTTGCCTGCTACCGAGGGACAACACTGTTTTGAGGCAAGGGCCTAGTAGTCTCTTGGTCTGTGGCGTGACACATCCCCTGAAGACCCACCAGCCTGTGCTGGTCTAGACCGCTGGCTTCATCATTTCATCTGGAAGCATACGTGGATTTTTTAAAACCATTTAAAGGCCATTTTTAAAACTCTTTTGACATCTAGCAGAGAGGCAGTGGAGGAACAAAAGCAGCCATGATAAAGGGAAGGAAAACCAACAACTGGTTAAATGGCGAAGGGATGGGAAGCCAAGAGGGGACCGTCCTGCCAGGAGGGCACTAGCCGAAGGCTACCTTAGCAGAGCAGCATTGCTTGCTGTGGTCACCAGCTATCAGATCCACCCTGGGCTGAAGCATGACTCACTGTTTTTGGGGAGCTATCTTCCATCTGAAAAAATGGCTCCGATCTTTTGTAGAGCCTCTTCCCTGCCTTGAGTGAGGAGAGAAAGAAAAAAGTGAAAGGCTTCTTTTTCCTAGTTGAGGAGAATCAAACAAACTTTCCCTCCAGAAGCTGAGTGAGGAAATCAGTGCCGTACATATTCCCAAGAATAATACAATCAAGTAGTTGGGGGAAAAATATAAAATAAAATAGCATTCCTTTTCCCGGTTTGGCACTCTGAATAATGAGCCTACAAGCTGGAGGGAGAGCTCCCGGGAGAGGTGCCTGCGTACAGGAGATGGACACAACAAGTGTCTCGGATGGACCGGTATCTGAAGCGATCTCTCTCTAATTTTCTACATCGGTGAGAACACAGCACGGCGCCATCAATCATAGTCAACCTCCCCTCGGAAAGCCACCTCCTGCCTCGCCATACTGCAGCGTTCCCTCTCCGCTTCTACCCCCGCCTGGGGACCGCAGGTGTCCTGGCCAGCAGTGCCCGTAGGCACGTTCTCTCCCGGGGGCTTTCTTCTCTTTAGGCTTGCTTGTGTTTCTGCCTTTCTCCTTCCTCCGCCCCCGGCACCTGTTCCTCCCCAGTGCTTTATTTCCAGACTGCATCTCCCCTTCCCGGAGTCAGAAAAGGCCAAATACTCCTTTTATCCCCCGTGAGGAGAAGGTGCGGAGCTGCCTGTCCTGGGATAAAACCCTGCCTGGAGGAGGGATGGCGGTGGGTTTGGTGCCCGTACTACTTATCTCGGGATGGGGAGATTGGACTTTATAGCTCCCCTGAGGCTGGTCCTGCAGCAGTGGCCTTCAGGGCTTGTTCTGGGGACTGCTGGTGCCTGGGCTGGCTCCTTCCCCCCAGCTCTGGGCATGGAGCAGCTAAGGGAGCCATCTTTCACGCTGGGCTGGTGGTACGATGCAGCAGCTCTTGGTCTCTCAGTTTCTCCTTTTGTGAAGTCCTCTGCTCTTTTGGGGCCGGGCCATGTTTCCAGCAGACCCCGGGGGCACCTCTTTGGCAGGAGCACTGGTGGTGGGTGTCCTCCTGAGCAGGGCCAGGTCAGACACACTCCTAAGCTGGCCAGAAGGCTGGGGGGGGAAAATGGATCTGTGCTCGTGGCTGTGTCTTCTACCAGAGCGTGGACACAGCTTGGGGGGTTTAATGGCTCTTGCTTCTTCATCTCTCTCATGCACTAGATTGGGGGCTCTTGCTCAGTTGTGGTGGTTCTTGAACCTACCAAAACCTGGCTAACTGATGCCAGCTGTCAGGATGCAAAAGTGGTTTGCAGTCTCATTTTGGGCTCTATGGGCTCAAGCACCAGCTAGAACCAAGGACCGTGCTTCTTTCTTGAGCGCAGCCCTAGACAGAAGCATCTTCGGAATAAAACCCGAGCAATTGCCACCTGCCTTTCAGCCTCTTACACTGGCTTCTGAGAACTGCCAAGGATCCTTGACCTCTCTTTCAGATGTGGATTCCTGCATGTATCAACCCTGCTCCGGTGTTGTGGAGCTATTGCTGGCTTCTGTAATAGCTGCTTTGTTTACCTCCCTGATGCCTGCCCTTTCTGTGATGAGCTAGAATTCATCCTGGTTTATACAGCGCTCAGAGATACCTGGAACAAGGAAGGTGTGCCATTAACCCACCTTCTAGGCTGCTCTCTGGAGCGGGGTTGCAGATCTTCTGGAGATGTAAAACAGGGAGGACGACGTTGAGATGGGGAATAATTACCTAGCAGGGTAAAAGGGGCTGACTGGGTTGGAAACTGCTGGGAGCTGACACGCAGGTGCAGATGAATGGCTATGGCACGCAGGGTGGAGGGATGAAAGATGGTTTTTTAAAGCCATCTGCTTTCCTCTCTTCCTCTGCTTTATAACCTGTTTTTATAGAGACTGCATGAGGAACACATTTTTTTATTAGCAGCTTGGGAGTGGAGAGTAATAAAGATTAATTTTTTAAATAATTCCTTGCATTATCTTTTAATTTCCTGTGGCAGGGTTTGACTTTTAAATCTGCAAATGGAGTCAACTGCTAACGTGCTCGTCGGTTTGGAAGTGGCGGCCAAAGGGGAGCTGCAGGCCCCGGTGAAGGTGGGAGAGGCCCCACAGTTGAGCCTGGAGTCCCAGCCTCTCCTGGGCTGGCCACAGTCTGTTCCCTGGCCAAAAGGATCTGTTCAGGTCTGCAGTGCCAGGCGGTACCCTCATCCCAGGAAAACTCGGAGAGATTTAATCCATACTGCTGCTCATGGTGTCCCATTTTGCTTCCTGCTGTTGATGGTAATGATGAAAGTCCCCTGAGGAGGAAGGAAGGAAACCTGACGGCCCTGCTGCGCTGCTGTGGGCGATACATCCTTGCTGGCCTCCACCCAGGGCAGCATCTGCTGCTGGGACCTGTGCTGAGCTGCAGGGGATGGTGGGCATGGGGGTTGTCCAGACCAGCTGGGTTCCTCGGTGGTCTTGCTAGGGGGAGATGGTCACAGGACCAGGGGGGAAGATGTTAGGAAGAAATAACAAGGGAACAGCTGAAGAAGAGGGTGAGGCGAGAGAGAGAAGTGACAACACCAGGGATCTGACAGAAGGTGGCTCTCCCTGCATCCACACTCTCCATCCCAGCCTCCACGAGCACAGAAGACCTGATGCTCTGCTGGGCTTTAACTTGCTTGGGAGACTGGCTTACAATGGAGCTGGGCAACCTTCACTGGCTCAGATGAGCTCTCATGTGCCCTCTAAGGGTACCCATGGCCACGGTGGCACTGAAGCTAGACAGAAGTGATGCCCGGTATGCAGAGACCCAAGCCCCAGCTTACTTTGACCACTGACCTTCTTTTCAAAGCTTGTTCTTCATCAGATGGCCACGCTGGCCACTCGAGTTTGCTCTGAACTTCTGATCTCTCTGTAGAGCAAGTGGTGGAGGCCAAGAGCAGCCGTTACGGAGAATCAGCCAGTGTGGAGAGGAGCATTTTGGCTTGCGTGGGTATGAAAGCAACTGTAGCTCAAGTGCCTGGTGTGGGCTTTGGGAAAGCAGAGGGGAAGCTGAGTGAAGGAGGGGGGGGCACACAGTGGGAGTGTTGACCGTGTCCTAAAAAGACATTTTACTGGATTACACCACTCCTGTGTTGGAACCAGGACGAGGATGAAGGTTTTTGGAAATGGCTGGGGATGGGGAAGAGCCAAATGGTGCATGGGGAGCACTCTGACCCAGACAGCCCCTGGCTCCCTCCGACGGATGCCATCTGGAGCAGGCTTTGTGCGTGCCTGGGCGTCTGTGTGCTTTGGCAGCCCTCCGATGGCCAGCTCTGCTGACCCAGCGTGGGAGGGTTGGGCTGTACCTCCTCCGACCGCTTCTCTGCATACTTGGAAGATCGACTCTGCATGATGGCAGAGGGGCTCCGGCCTCAATCCGCCCTCACTGCTGCTCCCACATCTCGCCTTGCTCCTAGGAAGAGGAGGAGCACACCTCAGCCCATCCCCGGGGGTGAAGGTTGGTCGTCTGGGTTTGTTGGTATTTTGCTGGGCAAAGCTGTCCCTGGTGAGGTCGGAGTTTGCGGGCACAGTGCAGGGGGATGGGGGTCGGCCTGCTTTTGGAGCCTGTGCCACTGCCTGGCACCAAGCATCCTGCTCACAGCAATAAACGTGGTTTGGGTTCTGGTTTGGTACTTTGGCAGCAGGCTGAGGTCTCGTCCCGCTAGCCAGGCTTCATCTGACTGGATCCTCTGGTATCCAAGGGAGTGACAAAAAGCTTCGGTCCCTGTGGCTCGTGCATGTTTTGGGTGGGAAAACACATTCCTTGGGTGTCCCTTTGGATTCTCCCTTTATTCAAGTCTCGGACAAAAAAAAAAAGGACCCTGCCCTCTGCCAGCAGAAAAAAAGACAAGTACCTTATAGATGCTCCTGCTCCCAGGAGGGAAACTGAGGCACAAAGAGGTGGCTTGATGCCCGTACCACTAGCACCTCGGTCGCGCACGCATCCGTGTACGGCTGCCAGCTCCGGTGTCCTGACATGCTATGAATAACTACAGCTTTGAGTTGTGTTTTTCAGCCAAAAGAAGCATCATTTGCTAAAGTTACCAGGTGTCAGGAAAACGGGGGCAGTTCCTGATTGTCAACATCTGTCCAAAAGCAGAAACCTCTCCTATTGTGGTGGGCTCATCTTTTTGTTTGTTTTTTTTTTTTTCCTTCTGAAGTCACAGAGAAAAATGGAAATAAAAAGCAGTGGGGAGAGAGCTGTTAAAAAGCTTAAAGCTGTCACAAGGCATTGGTTAGTTTATGTGCAGTGAAGTATACAAACAAGTTTTCAGCTTGTTGGTCGGAGCCAAGGAGCGGGGTTTTTTGTGTGATAAATATGTTTTATAGGTCTTTTATGTTTTTTTTTTAAAATGGCTGTCCCAATAAATTATTTACCAGGGTAATAAAAGATCAAGGAAATTGTTCCAACCATATCGCTGAGCATCTAAATCCCAAACTTTTACTGGGGTGGAAGGGCCCTCTGAATTCCCATGGCCTTATAAAAGATGGTCCAGGTGTGCTGTTTGTCTACGGCGTTCTTCTGGAGGCCAGGTCCCCCACCAGCCCCAGCACTCAGCCTATCTCCAGGAGGTCCCAGAGGCTTGACATCAGTTTTCAGCCCCTCAGCATCTACTCCTGGAGATGGAGAGCATTTCCTTCCACCGCTGGCTGTCATGGCTGCAAGTCTCTTGGTAGTCTTGGACTCTTCATTTAAAGTTTCCGAAAGGTCTCAGAAGAGTAATGGTCCTTCCTGGTGTGAAATGGGAGGGAGAAATCACTTAGAAAGAGGCAAGAAGTTTGAAGAATGGCCTTAGTCCCTGCAGTGCAGGCTGGAAATGCTTCCACATTGTCCTGCAGATAGCTGGGGACTTCTTCCCACCCCAGATGTCTGGATGGGTACGTTTCTCCTTGCTGGATATCAACCACTGTGCAGGGGAAGGGCCAGGTTCTGCCCGCTGCTGGCCTGCTCTCCATGGCAGACAAGCCCAAAATAGTCTTTGCAGAGGTGAAGTAAAAATTTATGGTGTTCCAGCCACAGAGTCTATAAATACATCTTTTGGGGCATTGGACCAAGCTTTAAGAAATTCAGTCACTCTCCCTCCCTGCTCCTCCCAAGGGGACGGAGGAAGGAGAGGGCTGGGGGTCCTAGCAAGGGTCCCTGCCTCAGGACAGGGCAAATGCCTTGGCTGCATCCCAGACTTTCAGTAGTAAGTTGCATGAAATTTAACCCCTGGTAGGGTTTAAAAGACATCTAGCTGTTAATGCAGTGGCTTTTGTAAGGACTCTGGTCGAGAAAGATGCATCCCTGTGGGGTAAGCTGGTCATAAATAAATTTAGACGGGGTTTTGGAAGCAATTTCTGAGGCTTGAAAGAGATCATTCTGGAGCGGCCTTCAAAAGGGATGGTGGGTAGGAAGAGACAGCCACTGCTTTGAGATAGCTGTCAGTATTCATGGGAAGGATAATTCATTCAGAGCCTTTCCAGAGGGGAGAGTCCTTGGGTATCTGCTGGGTTGCAGTGAGACTGAACTGATCTTTGTTCGTGCTGTCTTTGGCTTATATTAATCCCATGCCTCAGGGCGTCTGCTGTCCTCCGTCGGGTTCAGGGAGGAATCCTCGTCTCTACTGATGCCTAATTTGGCTCCTGGATTTGGTGGCAGTCCCATCTCTCTCTGAAGTGATGGAGAGCGACCACAGCCGGAAACACATCTGGGGACAGGGAGCAATTTCCCCAGTCAGCCAACAGGAAGCACAGGGCTTTATTTGGCTTCCTTCTGGTGCCTGGAGGCTTCCTCAGATCTTCGAGTTTTCTGAAATAATTCCTCTGCCGTTATAATGCCATAGGAAATTCATGGAGCTGCTAATCTTCCCCATTTGCTTCCCGTGCCACGTTATAGTGGTGGGTTTTGGACTTTGCTTGGGCTGGTCCTGCAGCCTGGGGCATGGCCGTGTCTCCAGACCCTTTGGTCTAACAGGAGCACCGGGATGGAGATCCTAGGCAGTTCCTGGATGTCCTGAGCTGCCCTTCTGAGCTGTCCTAAGCCTGGGGAGAGGGCAGGCAGTAAAAAGGGGGCTTGTTCCTCTAATCTGGGGGCTGGGCCAGCAGGAAGAGCCCTGCAGCATCCGTTCCCTTGGCTGGTGGCTGCCAAAGTTTTGGGGTGTATTGGCTGCACTCCAGAGGTTATCAGTGCTGGGGTCCACTTCTGCAGTGCGTCCCCGGTGAGTGGGCTGAGCCGGGCTGAGGGCGCAGAGCCCATGAGTCCTTAAGGCTGTAGCCTGGGAAAGGTTTAAACTAGAGCTGTGTGTTTTAAAGGCTGATGTTTGCTGGGGTCAAGGCTGTGTGGTTTGGCTTTTAGGCTGGCAGCTGGGGACGAGGTTTCCGAGCAGGCTTTCCATTGCAGGGAGCAGAGGCTGGTACAGTGTCTGATGTTTGGCTTTAAAGAAACAAAAAAAAGGACACATCTCCCCATGTCCCTCTTATTAATTGTAAACACGTCCTGCCAGTTTGGGAATGGATGCCATAAATTTAAATGAGGATTGAGCCAGCACGGGGCAGGCGTAAGAAGCCCAGATGATGTGTGTAGGCCAGGCTTAGCATCTCCTGCCGCTCACTCCAGACTATGCAGCATGGCTCTGCTGACTTTGGTGGCATTTCCTCCTGGCTCGCCTCCTCGTGATGGGAATTGGACTGCACGTAATTGAACGGGATGGGGCGTCTGCCAGCAAACCGCGAGCCACGTTCCCCTTGGCAGCTGGAGCTTGTTGGTGGAGGACATGGGAACCAGGATGGCGGGAGGGGGGGAAACAAGCAGCCTCAGCATCGCGGGGATCCCAAATCCATCTCCGTCTGAAGCTCTCTGGATGCGGCTCCCCGTTGCCCATGCCCGGAGGGGGACTGATGTCTCCAGCTGCTGTTGCATGAGCAGTAATTTGCTCTCATTCGTGATCTCCCCCTCGCTGGCACCGGGACAGACACGTGAATAACAGCTCCTCCGAGCTGCTTTCTGAACCAAGGACTTGATCTTGAAAAGCATCCTGTGATCTGGATGGCTGTTGCTGACCCTAGGCTTTGCACCACTGCGTCTCCCTGCCCGAGCATCAGTCAAGAGAAGCCAAGGGAGGTAAAAGGCTCCCGGAGTCTGCGTGGTCAGGAACACTAACGAGATCTCGGCGTACACGGACGGTACAGCAGGCCTGGGTGTAAGGCTAGTGATCAAGATGCGAGGGCGTTGTAAATCCGGTACCTACAAAGATGCGGGGAACAAAGCAGGGCAGGATCTGCATTTCAAAGAGCGTTGTTTCTGTAACGGCACAGGGAGCAGACTGTACCTGCCTGCCTGCTGCCAAGGCAGAGAGACGAAGCTGTTTGAACTACGGTCTCTGGGATCCCGTAACCACCAGTTCCACGTTCAGGGCACGGTTAAAGGAAAGCTTTATAACCCTGCACTAGCTGCCTGGTGCTGAGCCTGGGAGCCGATGCCTGCTGGGCACCGCTCTGCCTAACACGGGCTGCATCAAATGAAGATGTCTTGAAACCAGGCTTTGCTTTCAAGTGTACGTGGTCCCTCACTAATGACAGAAATGTCCCTGCCACTGAATCGAGGCTGGCCATGCCGGTGGTAGGAGATACTCTTAGGAGGAGCCAGCTCCTACCTCAAAAAGCCTGCAGTCCAGGCAGGAGAGGCAACCATGGGAGTAGGAGGTGAAAGAAAAGCCAGTGGTGATGAAATGATTTGGTTTTGTCTTCCAGTTATAGCAGGGATCGAGTCAGGAACGGCTGGACATGGCCAGAGCTCCAGCCTGGCCATGGTCACTGGACAAGGTGGCCTCCACTGCATGCAGCTTCTTAAAAAAGTCCTGGGGTTATTTTTGGCTGTGAATTTGGTGGTGGTGGTATTTTCTGGAAGGAGAAATTCTAGAGGGTGGGTGGTTTTGGGCAGCATGGCACAATTTTCATTTCTCTGGGTTGGTCAAGTCGGTGGGAGACGGAGCATCTCCTCCCCAGCGCTGCTGGCTGCTGTCGGGCGCCCAGGGCAACTGTTTCACTTGGGAGAAGAGGGAGCATCAGCAAATCCCCCTTTCGGAGTGACCCAGTCTGCCCTGCCTGGCGTGCGGTCGTGACAGGCTCAGTTTGTGGATGTCCCCGGGCAATGGATGAGAAGACCTCTGCGTTCCTTGGCAGCCCTGCTGACATCCAGACGCTCGGAGCTGAGACCAGGAGCAGGATCCCGATGCCTGGCTTGTGTTGAAACCTTGCATGCCTCAAAGGGACTGGAAGGAGGGGCAGTTATAGGGGGAGATAAACCAGAGCAGGCAGTGGCTGGACATAGCAAATAAGACAACTTAATGTCCCCCCCCCACATCACCAAATTGAGTGGGGAGCAAGGATGTTTTTTATGAATAAAACTGTTCTGTGTTTGTCCAGGTCAGTCACCTGTCTGGGTCATCACTGTGCAGTTATTTACATCTCGGAGGGCACAGTCAGAGTCAAAAAAACCCAAACCAAACCAAACAACCCCCCCCCCCCCAAAAAAAAAAAACAAAAACAAAAACAAAAAGAAAGAAAATCCCATCTGTGCCACTCAAAACACCTCGGTTCACTTGGGCTGTGGTCCAGAAAAGCACTTAAGCGTGTGCGAATGCCTTCCCAGGCGGCAGCGTGTGGCATCCCTGCCCGGGGCAGGTCAGCAGGGGCTTTGCTGTCGATGTCAGGATGTCGGGCGTCACGGCGAGGAGCCAGGCAGGACCTTGCTCTTGACCCCTGCCTTTGCAGCATCCTCGTGAGATGCTCTGCGAGGTAGCCCCTCTTGGCGAGTCCTGATTTGATCACAGCTGAGCCTGGGCTGGGAAGTTATTATCCTTTTACTTGTGTTCCTTAATCAAGTGACCCTACCTGGGAAAACTTGAAACCCTTGTGGAAACGAGGACTTGCTCCTTCCTACTGGAATGACTGGAGGCCTGCAGGATGTCACCCCGAGGCAGGACATCTTTTCCCAGACAGACAGGTACTTTGGGGTCACTGGGATGTAAAAGCAAAGTCCTTTAGTCACAGGTCTGGCCTCAGGCCATCTCACTTTCAATGCTGCATCTATGCAGTCTTGCTTCTGGACCCACGGAGACCTCAAGCCCAGTTCCCGATACTGGTGTGGCTGTGGGACCTGTGCAAGGCTCTCCTGGGAGCAGCAGCTCCTCTTCAGAAACACCCATGTCAGTGGGAGGGTAGGGGGAGGGTGGGCTTCTGGCTCAGTGGACTCCTACAGAGAGCAGAAGGATGGTGAGAGGCTCCACGGCTGAGACCAGAGCTGGACCCAACGTGGTCATCACCATGGCCGGGTTGCCCTCGTCTGCTGCGACACGGCACGTGGCTGAGGACTGCTCCGGCCATCGCCACCTCCGTCGAGACATAGCAGATCCCACCTCGCACCGACTGCCGGCGTGCCGGGCATCATCACCCCATCAGCACGCAGTTGTGCGTTTGCTGTTTTACAAACCTTGGCTGGGTCGTTAACGGAGGAAGGAAATAAAAAAGCAAAGGCTCCAAATGGATCCCAAAGGGATTCCCTGTAGCAATTAGCTTTATACTTGAAAACATATTTCCAATCTTTACTGCCTGCTCTCTGTATTTGAAATAATTTTCTACCCAATAAACCTTAGTAGCCCCCAAACATAATTTTAGCGATGCATTAATTAACGACAAGGCGACCCGATGGTTCAAAAGCTGAGCAAAACCCAATGCATATATTAGCAGCGAGGCAGTATTTCTGAGATGCTCACCGGGGCAGCGTGCGGATGGAAGTGCTTTATAGAGGACATTACCTAAGGCCCGGCTGGCCGGAGCGGAAGGCGGTCTGGGTTCTCGGATGCTGACGGGCGCCTTCTGCATTGGATAACCCCGCTGGGATTTGAGACATACCTCTTTCTCTTGCAGAGCTCTCGTCTGTTTTTCAGTCCTTCCTAAAGAATAATTCTGGATATGTTAGGCTTAGGAAGCTCTCTAAACCTGAAAAAAAAAAAAACCCACTTCACATTCCTGGTGCCTTGTGGCAGGGAGTTTCAGGGGTTAGACACGTGCAATATATCCCTCGAGCGGCTGGGCAGTCGCCCACCTCCCCTTTGCTTTGGTTTCCATCCCCGTAGGTGCCATCACTGGCAGGGCTAGAGGAGAATCCCTGGCGACTCCTTACCCACAGCTCCCTTGGCAGTAATCCACCCTGGAGCCGAGCACGAGCCTTGAGGTGCCCAGTTTCTTCTGGGGGTGCAAGGCATTGGGTCAGAGCCTCTGAAGGCTCCTGGGCTGGGGAAAGCATCAGGAGGAGGGGGAATACGGACTCACGGCACCGGGCGGAGATGATGCCCATAGAGCCGGGCTCCCCCGAGCCCAGTTAACCCAGTCCCAGGTCCCTCTGGGACCCGCTGCTGTTCAGCTTCTGCAGAGCCTGGGCAGGGATGAGGGGAGCGTTGCCAAGGAGGTTGGGTCTGCTCCCCTGGGGCTTTACCCAGTCAGGTCTGGAGCCCACTCTGGACTGGTGGAGACTGATGCACTGGTGTGATGCCTTCAACAGGTCTCAGCTGGCCATTTGGGAAATGGCTAGCTAGTAGCTGGCAGTGACCATGAGGGTGGGGCCCCTGCCGGTTGCCACCATCGTGGAGGCCACAATGGAGGCAACCAGAGCACCGGGCCAATGCCGCCAGATCTCTGCCAGGTAAGCTTGTAATCTCCTCCTAACAAGAGAGGGGAGGGAGCATTACGGGCTGCTGCTGCTGCTATCTGCATTTTCAGCTATCGTGGGCTCATCCTGCTTTATCTGTTGCATGTGAAATATCCCATGTAAAGCTACGCAAAGCTGCAAAGCTACCATAATCCTTCCTAAAGCCACCCTGCCCCTCCGTGCGAATATTGTATTAGATTATATGCTTATTAAACTCGCTCAACAGAAGTTTTACTTCCAGCCGGTGGTGATAGTCTTGAAATGCCATTAAGGTAATAATTATATCACGTTGTCCTTGATCCAGATTTTGAGCGGTAATTGTTCACACCTGCTGCCAGCTATTTAAGTGATAGTAGATGCAAGGGAAGGGTTGTGGCATAGTGGGTGGTGTGATCCCAGCTGGGTAACGTGCTGGGAATGGGAGACCTGTGCTGGCTTCTTGGGGAAGTTTTGTCACCGCTCTTTGCTGTTATGCTAGTCCTGGCCAGAGCACTGTTCTCAGGCCACCCCGAAGCTCCTCTAACTTCTCCACTAAGATGGTCTGAAAAAAAGGGGAGAAAGCTTGGGGCTGTGTGGAGGTGGGACCTGGGACACCTCTCTGGCACCCGCTCTCTGGTGCAGAACCCTCCTGTGCCTCTGCCTGGGGTTGGATGATGGTTGGAGGTTCCCTGTCCTGCCCTCACACATCTGG
This sequence comes from Cariama cristata, assembly GCF_000690535.1. Taxonomy (NCBI): domain Eukaryota; kingdom Metazoa; phylum Chordata; class Aves; order Cariamiformes; family Cariamidae; genus Cariama; species Cariama cristata. Next base: position 14,573 of record NW_009605484.1, on the reverse strand, counting down.
GTTGTCCCCATGCCTTGGAGATTCAGGTAGGGCCATTTAACACCTTCATAAAGTGCCTTACGTTCTGCTGGCACACAGAGTGATGAGCTTCATGAAATTTCACGCTCAGAGGAGGAGAAAGGGAAGGGAAGTTTTTGAAACGAGACCACTGTAGCTCATTCTTAATATCCATGGTATTGTTGGATCCGGGTCCCTCTGGTTTATCCGGTCTATGAAAAGCAGCTGGTTGGCCAAACCCCTGGGCTGGAGGTATGGGACAGGGCCATGGATGTCATTTTGCTCCCGGCTCCTCCGCTCAAACAGAAGGCTGAATTCACTGCAGTTATTTCTAGGAAGCTTATATGTTACATGGAACTCACTCCTACCAATTCCACTTAAATCTTGGGGGGGATGAACAGTTGCAGTTTAAAATTTAGCAAAATTGCAGGAAGTGGTTACTTTATGAGTCATGTGAACTCTATTTCTCCTCCAGTCAGATGTAAGCCCACTGCCTAGCGCTCATCCCACCCCTTTCCCACAGCCCTGCTGGGACGATCTGTTTGTCCGTAAGCCCCGTAACCCTAGAACGTGTTGCCTCCTGGGTTACAGTTGGATTTAGCAGAGATGAAAGCTTCCCCCCACTTTGTTGGTATCAAATAGGAGCAGAGCACAACCTGACATCCTGATCCAATGGGATTTGTAAGGCTAAAGCCTCCGAAGACTTGTTGAGGTGTCTCCCTGGACTGCAATGGCCCTTTACTTCTAGCGAAGAAGCCGGTTCAGATTTTGCACCAAATGGGATTGCTCTGAGTGACTTTGGTTGCCAGCATCCTCCTCCTGCTTTGGCCTTGGTGAGATACCAGGGAGGCTGCTAGGCTGCTGGGCAGCTTGGAGAGGGATCCCCCCTCTCCTGAACACGGGTGGAAGGGAGAAAGCTGTGTGGCAGCACCTGGTGCTACGCAGAAGAGATGTTGGGACTCTTGAGCGTTAAGAAGAAGCCCCAGGAGGATGTGGCAACCCAACCTGGCTGTACCCCTCCTTCCAAAGATGGGATTTTAGTCTTCTCCCAGAAGCCATGATGAGCCCATTCAGAGCAGCACTCCACCAGGGCTGGGTCTTGCTCTTGTGCCGTCTTGGAGCCGACGTCAGAGCGTGAACATGATCCCAACCGCTATGAAGGCAATAAGGATTGTTGTCTCCTTACTGGGAACTGGATCAGGAAATGAGACGCTGGCTGAGGGGTTTATTGCCCTCCTCGAGAGGCTAAACCAGAAGTGACAACAAGCCAGGAGAGTTCCTTATGGCTATGGGATGAGGTAGCGCTTCGTTCCAGAGGGCAGCGTGAAATGCTGCATGCCCGTTAGCTGGTATGAGTCTCTCCCGTCTGTGGCAGAAGAAAATGAGCTAGTAATTGATTCCTGGAAGCAGCTGGCTGGATGGCCACTGAGATCATTTAGAGGGCAGTGAGACCACCTTCCAGGTCCTCAAGCCTCTGCAGCACCGGTGGCTGTGCAGCAGGAAAGGATCTCTAAACCCATTGTCAAGGCCAGGTGGAAACCGTGGCACGGGTCTCTAGGAACCTCTGGGTGGGCCCCAGCTCAGCCGAAAGCATTTGGTTTTGGGGCTTCATGCCTTAACTAATGCATCCTGCCACCTCCAAGGCTGAACCACCGGCGGAAGGTGGTTATGTGTGCTGACACAGAGGTAAACAGACGGATATGCCATGGCCCCAGGCTCCGGTGTTGGGCATCCCATCCTCTGCCTTCCGCTTCCCACCTCCCTGAACCTCCGGAGAGCAAGCTGCTGGCAGACGTCTGCCATCAGTCATGGGTGGGGAGTGATCAGCTGGGTTCACATGACACTGATGTAAATTTAAATCCTTCTTTTGCTCTCTCCACTAGCAGGCCTGTATTTTCAGGAAGAAAGAGAATGGGAAACAACTTTTTTAATGAAGTAGAGCATTTAAATTCTCTTTATATTTAGCCCTATCTGGAGCTCTTTACCCAAATGAAGCAGAAAGCATTTACAGCTGTATTTTCCATCACACCAACCAAGGAATATATTCATTTGCAGTAACATGGCACTCAATGAAGTGGAAAATAAGCTCCCAAAATTGCTTTCACTATGAAACGGTCTCAATGACTAGGAAAAGTCCGTTTGGTTCCACTGACCAATTGCTTTGGTTATCATAAAAATTAATTTGGTCAAACACCTGAGCTGTGGTAGAGTAGACGCTTGGCCCTGAGGTAGCTCTGCTTGGGACCAGCCCTGGGGCTGCCTCCTCCACCACAGCTCCCACCGCTCCTGCTCTTGGCTTTGCTTGCCCAGGAGACCTGGCTGAGACCCCGGTGCCTCCAAGGGCTGCCCGTCGGTGGCACGCGGATGCACGGCAGCTGATGCCCTGCACGTCCTGCTCCACATCTGCCACACGGCCGCGGGAGGGGACAATGCCAGCGCCGTGGTAGGGCTGGCCCACGGTCGGTGGCATCAGGACGATGCCCACGGCCACTATGCACAGGCTAGACGTAGACAATTCCCCACCAGCAGGACAGGCTACGAGCAGAGAAGATGTAAATGGGTTCCTCCGTCCCTCTGCAGCGACCCGAGGAGGACGTGAGCGGAGCGTTAAGCAGGTACCGACCGAACACCAGCAGAGGGTTCTGCTAATTGCTTGTGATGTCTAGTCCAACTCCATCGGCACAGGCAACAATTGCTACTGGAAATGCAATTAATAATTAAGCACTCGACACTGGCAGGTG
>NW_009605484.1:11575-11804 GCF_000690535.1 Cariama cristata | reverse complement strand
GAAGCCGCGGGGCCTGGCATCCCCCCCATCGACACCTCCCTCTGCCTGCATGGGAGCAGGCAGCACCGGGCAGGATCCAGCCCTTCGCTGCCTGGATCAATATGCAGAGTCATGCCTTGAAGAAATAACTTGCTGGTGGTATTTCCATGGTGTGGCCAACAGCTGCCTGCTCTTGGGGCTTTGGGCAAGCAGGACGGGGTCCAACGTTGCCTACCCAGCTGTCGGGACC
>NW_009605484.1:9704-11124 GCF_000690535.1 Cariama cristata | reverse complement strand
CTGCTCTTGGGGCTTTGGGCGAGCAGGACGGGGTCCAACGTTGCCTGCCCAGCTGTCGGGACCTGCGCATAGTCCCCAGTTAGCGTTGCAGTCGCACTTCCCAGCTCAATCAAATCCCCGCCAAGGATGAACTGCGGGCTTTTTCCATTCTTGCTGTACAGACGGAGTGACTTTGGGTGGAAAGGGCTCGGCAGCGTTTCTCCGCAGTGCCGAAGACTGGTAGTGCATCCTGCCTGGGGCTGGCACAGCCGCTGCGGGGGTGACCTGGGTGGCTGGGCAACGATGATGCCCTGTCCCAGCAAAGGAGGAGTCGTGCTCTGTCCCCAGGCAGCACGTCCCTCAGCCAGGGATGACGGTACACAGCGGAACCATCCCGGTCCTGGCTGGCAGAAAGCAGCACCTTGATGCATTGAAGTGTCTTGCGGAGATGTCCTCCCGGCTTGCTGTGGTCTTGGGAGCCCCCTGCATCCCCGCTCACAGGCTCAGCCAGCATCGCTTTCACTTGCAGCTTTGGCTGCTACTTGTGATGACTTACAGCCTTCTTCAAGCTGGCTTTTATTTTTAATTACATTTTGCCTCTGAAGATGGGCTGCTTTGCTGGTTCGTGGTTTTTTTTTTTCCCTTCTCTATATTTTTTTTTTTTTTTTGCTTTTTGCTTTTAAAGACCGACAGAGTTTAGGCTCCTTGAGAAATAGCTTCAGCTTTTAGGAAGGTGCGGAGCCTTTTCCCTGGGCAGCAAAGTGTTGATTTCCTACCACAGGGCTGAGTGATGGTGATTCCCTTATTAAACTGCACTTAGAGGCAGTGACTGTCAGGCAGGGATGGAGAGCTTCTCCGATAAGTTGGAGCTATTCATTGTTAAATTATCTTCATTCACTTGAACATCTCATTTTCATTGAATTAGATGAAAAGTGCTCAAAGGCAGCTGCTGCGGCTTCTTGGAGGCTGCCAGGAGCAGCATGCAAATGTCATTGCTGGCCTTTCCTCCCGCACTGGCCACATCTGACCCTTTCCATGGGCTGGACGGACCTCGCGGCTGGTGTAAATCTGCTGGAGGTCACTGGGGAGTTGTACCAGCTGATGGCCCAACGTTGGGAATCTGGACCCACCAGCTCTGAGAGCTGGAGCTAGCGGAGATCGACTCCGTTGGGGAATAACGTGCTGTGACCCCAGGGCTGATCTCTGCCAGCTTGGGAGGGGTGACCGAGGTGAGCATCCCCAGTAACGGGGGGCTGGTGTGACCAGTGTGGGGGCCTGCTCCAGTATTTCAAAGGCTGTATGTCCTACTGGGGGGGGGCTGCAGCTTGGCTTGGCTGAGGTGAGCTTTTAAGCTTGGCTTAAAGGATCCTGCAGGGCTTGTGAGCTTGCCCAGGGTGCCTGGGGAGCTGTGCTGGTGGTGCCGGCAGGCAGCAGGGACTTG
>NW_009605484.1:9280-9534 GCF_000690535.1 Cariama cristata | reverse complement strand
TCTGGTTTTCTTACCGTCAGCAACGACCCTTTGTCTGCCACCCAAGTAAGAGTCTTTTCCTCCTGCCACCACCCCTTCCCCACCTTCACCCCTTTGTATCGCTCCCTTTCTCGGGCAGCGTGTGCTGGGCAATCACAAGCCGGGCCTAAGGGCATGACTCGCACTTAAACCTGAAGCCAACCAGACTCTGCATGCTCTTAAGAAACACCAGCAATGGCACCGGCTGCCCGCTTCCTTGTCCCTTCCGACGGCGT
>NW_009605484.1:6357-9249 GCF_000690535.1 Cariama cristata | reverse complement strand
CTGCTCCTGCTGCTCCCTCCCTGCCTGGGAAGCAGCGGGTTCCCCCTCGGGACAGCCACCGGCCGCGGCAAACCCAGCTTTAGCCCTCAATTACAGACGAACTGTTTTGAGTCCTGGTGGTTATTTTTGTGGGAGGATGCCATCTGGCTGCCTGATCTCTCTGCTTTCACCTTGGCACGAGCAGCTGGCACCCAGCCCCATTGCTCAGCACCGAGGCAGGGGGCTGATGCCTGGGCTTGCCAGCCCGCAGCTCTTCAAGGGGTTTCGTAGAGCTGGGGCTGGTTTAAAGCTCCCCTCTAGGAATCGGAGGCTTTTGTCTCTAGGTGAAAGACCTTGGACACGGCACACTGTGCCCAGGCGTCATTGATCTCTGTCCTGGTCGTATGCGAAGGTGTATTTTTTCCCCTAGGAGAGCTCAGAAGTAGGACAGCTGGCTGCTGCTCGGTCCCAGACGTTTCAGGAGCGGGCAGCATCCCTCTTGCCTGTGACAGCCTGCAACCTCACCTGACGGTAAAACTCCCTTTACTTTGCTGCCCCGGGTGCCGTGAAGTCCTTCGTACCTCGTACCCACAGCTACCATCTTGTTGCCGGTGAGGAACCACCGGTCCCTCGCACCAGCTCCTCAACAACTGTTGCTTTTCCTCACCAGTAAATCTCACCCAAAGCAACCGCTTTGATCAATGCACTTGGATTTCAGCCTTGATCAAGGCAGGGGAAAGGACGAGAGCGAGTACTCGCAGGCTTTTCTGGGGACGGTCTAGAAAACCAAGCTCATTCTCCAAGAAAAACCTGCTTCAAAGTAAGAGGCTGTGTTGTGAGAATAAGAGTGAGCCAGGGAGCCGGAGGAGGAGGAGGAGGAGGAGGAGGAGGAGGAAGGCTGCAGGGTTCCCAGGGTCCCAGCTGGGCTGGGCCAGGTGTGGGTCCAGCGGGGATGGTGATGGTGGCATTGCCGTGGGGCTGGAGCTGCTGCTGGGTGAGGGCAGGAAACCATAGCTTGGGAGGTATGGTGGGGAGGGGGGACCTACGCCTCCCCCTACGCTTAATTCTGCTGCAAACCTGATTTTCCCTCCCTGTTAGCTTTTTGGCTCTCCCACTTTCCCCAGCCCTGGGCACCTGGGGTCAGGAAAATGTTCTGAGCTGAGGAGGGGGCTGTATTTCCTTCCCTGGGTCAATGGTTTCCTCCCAGTCGTTAACTGGTGGGGATGGTGCTGCAGGTTGGCTGTTACGGACCTGAGGACGGCTCTGGGACAGGAGCGGAGAGGGAAACAGTATTCCCTCCTTGGCAGCCATGGCCTGACCGGTTCAGCCCTAAGCTCTGTGTTGGGTGAAGGGATGCATAGACACCGCTCTCGGTTTGATGAGGTCAGAGCTTTGGTTAATGGCAATTAACGGCCAGGAGGAGACCTCCAGGGGCTCGGCGGCTTTGTTTGCCCCGTCGGTGCACGCAGGAATACTGCGTCAGCGGCTCCCTCTGCGAGTTGCGTTACCTGGGAGGGGAGCAAAGGACCGAGCAGAGATGCAGAACCCGGAGGTCCCCATGAGCAGCGGAAAGCTTTGGCCAGAAATCGCCCTCCAGCACTGACCTTCCCCTCTCCAGCAATCCTCCTCCTCCGTTCCTGCTCCCGCTCCCTCTTCTCCTCCCGCTGTTGCCTTCCTCAGGTGCATACACACGCACCTCTCGCCTTTCCTCTCGGCTACAGATGGTAGGCAGGAAAACCAGCCACCCAGATGTGTTTTTCATAGCTCCCAAGCCAGGCATAACTAAACATTTACATTTATTACCAATTAGAGGGGAAACAGACTGTAGTTTTATGTACTGTATGTGTCTGGATAGATTTCAGTTTGTGACCTTACTTACACACCACCCCCCCCCCCGCGCATCTCCACCCACCCCCCCCCCCCCAGCAACTAAATCTGTCTCGGTTAGGAGCAAACCCCTTGAAAGCATCCGTGGCACCGGATCCCATCCCAGCATCCCATCTCCCTGCGATTAGGAGATGACGTGGATGCTGTAGCAGCCCCCGACATTTGATGGGCACCGGCCACTTTGTAAGTGGCTGCAGAAAGCCTGTGCAAGGGTTTGCTCCTGGATGATGCTGAGCATCCCTAGGGACACCCGCCTGTCACATCCCCAGGGGCAGGGATTGCCATGGTGCCTGGCCTCCGGCAGAAGCCGCATCCATTAACCCCACGTACGGATTTGCACGCAGCGCGGCTGTCAATTTACTCCATGCGAGCGCCCGAAGCCCGCGGCTCCCAAGCCAACATCACAGCGGCTTTTTAGTGATGTTTGAGCCAACAGCAAAATGCAAATAAATCCATAACCAGACTTTGGGCCTCGCTGAGAGCAGGAGAAGGGGTGGGATAAAAAGCTGATGGTGGCGGTGATGTCCCAAGCTGTTACCAGCATGGTCGCTAAGGGACTGATGTCCTAATGAAGACCAGATCCTATCTAGCAATGGTCCAGCCCCAAGGTGGTCACCATTGCGCTGCTGCTTGCTCATCTCTGCGAGGCCAGCAGCTTAACCAGAGCTGGTTTGAGCCGCAGGAGCTCAGGACAGGGTTTGCATACGACCAGCTGGCCTTGGACAGACTGCTGGACTCCCAGTCAGATGGGGATGAGGATTTACTGGTTCTGTGGAGATACTGGGTTTGCTAGAGTGGGTCATTAGCTCTTGATCCTGCCTCTGGGCCGTGGTTAAACTGCAAAGAAAAAAAATCTCAGTCCCTTTCTTCAGGCCACCATCCGCTTGGCAAGAGAGGAAGGAAGAAATGTGTGGTGAGGCCAAGGCACGTTGGACAAGAGTTTGTCCCATATCCACCCTGATACTGGGAACGTGCCCACCCAACGCCACCCCGGCAGCAGCCCGGCTGGGATGCAGGATGGCGCCG
>NW_009605484.1:4298-6331 GCF_000690535.1 Cariama cristata | reverse complement strand
CTGTCCTCCCCCAGCTCCCAGCAGGTACCCCAGCCATTGATTCAAGCTGCAACATCCCGATTCCTTTTTTCCTCCCATTTTTTTTTTCCCCAGAGGGTACCCTGAACCCTCCGGCAATCGTGTCTGAAGCTCCCCTCTGGCTGCGCCACCTGGATCCCTGCGTCCACCTCTGCCGTTGCTCAGGCAACAACCTCTGGGTTGGATGCGGGGTTTTATTTCCCTCTTCTCTCCGGGATGCTGCTGCTGGGGAAGCAGCACAGACACGGAGGGAAAGCCACGAGCGATGCTGTACAGGGGTCGTGTACATCCCTCCAGCTGCCGCTGGAGAAGCCGGAGGGATTTTTTTTCCATCGTGGGGGGCTTTAGAAATGCAATATTTTATTGGAAGCCTATTAAACTGTTGAAACAGGCGATTAAGAGAGGGGTGATGTTTCGGTGTGGGGCGGCATTTCTGTGGGGCAGATTTCCCACCTGAGCAGAGAGAGGCATGGCCTGGCATGGCCAGAGGGCCAAGGCTGGCTCTACGGGGCCAAGCTAAGGAATAAAGAAAGGGGAGAGGCTGAAGTGGGGGTTATGAAGGGCTGCAGTATTTTGGTAAATCTATTAGAGAGTGGAAGGAACCAGCCCTAGGGTGGAAATGGTCCAACCCAACCTCAGCCCATGGAGGACCTGTTGCTTGTGTCCATCTCGTGGTGGGCAGCATCCTACCTTCACTGGGATGGGAGGCACCAGACGGAGGCAGGACCGAGGGTGCCTTGGCCACCAGCCTTTGGTCCCTTCTAGAAAGGAGCCGACACAGGGATGGGGCTGCCTGGGGAACCTTTATCCAGCAAGGGCTGGAGAGGAGCAAGATGGGAGGTGCAGCATCTACAGCTTCACGTATGGATTTGTCCCAGCTTGCTGCTAATCAGCAAACGCAGGTGATGGTTTAGCTGGAGAGCTGGGTTTAAGATTAAAAAATAGTATCTTTTTTTTTTTTCCCCTCCCTTAACTTTGCTGGAGTGTGACAGGGTGGGAGCTCTTGGCAGCTGGGATGTTAAATGTTTTTCCATGTGGTCTCTTGATTATTAATGGATTTTAGCACTTGACAAAGTAGAAATTAGGAGATAAAAGCTATTAGAAACTAATTTGGGTAATCACTGATTCTGTTCCCCCAGGAGCCTTTCTGAGAGCACTGCTCCTAACACCACTGCCGAGGCTCAGGAGGGAAGGAAATCTCTTTTTAACTGAGTTTCATGGGCTTCGGGGGAGCCCCCTGATTTACAGCCGTTGAGGAGATGGCTTGGATGGAGCAGGCACAATCCAAACATTGCTCTTCTCCCAGCAGCCTCCTGGGATTTATAGTATTTCACATCCCTGGACACTATTTGGGGTATTTTATACCCTGTATTTTTTTTTTTACTGTTATGACAGTGAAACAACCGTAGAAACTAGTTTGGGAAAACAACGTGGGAGATAAATCCTCGGTGGCATGGGCTCTGTCAGCGATGAAATGGGCTACAGGGGGAGAAATAGGTCCCCGAGACCCTTTTCTCCTTCAATTCCAATCTCCCGGAGTGGATCGATAATGCCAGGGCCAAGGGTAGGGCAAGAAACCATCGCGGGGAATCGTGTTAAGGGAAAAGCTGGAAGGTGGCAACCGAGGTAGGAAGGACCGCGGATTTCGAGGGGGAGCGGCCGGGAGGGTTTGTGTATCCTCGTAGGGAGCAGGGACTGCCTGTCGGCTGGGAGAGCACTTTGAAAAATCATTTGCCTGATCTCTCTCCTTCTTTCTTTCCATCCAGTCGGTTTCTGCTCCCAGCACACACAGTAGGAGCAAAAGGTCTGTCTTGCAGCTTTGTCTGGGTTTTTTTTTTTGTTTTTTTTTTTTTTTTTTTTTTTTGCAGAGCTTTGCCCTCCAGGGAGATCCCTCCAAAATTCACCGACCCTCCCAGCCCTATTCCAGAAGCTGAGCCAAGAGGTCCGTGGGAGCACTGTCCCGGGGGCCGTTCGGGGTCCAGCCCGGTGAGGTAAGTCATCCAGCCGGGATCCTG
>NW_009605484.1:0-4160 GCF_000690535.1 Cariama cristata | reverse complement strand
GAAGGAGAAAGCAGTTTGCCGTCGGCATCCTTGGTCCCCTGCGAGTTTCTCTGTGTGCAGAGTGGGATGCTGTGAAGGTATGTTATTTGGTGGTGTCTAGAGAGGTCTTCAGGTTCTCCTTGAGAGCTGGGAGCAGCTGGAGGGGCACTGAGGGAGGCCAAGGGTGAGTGCAGGCAGTGGGGTTGGGTGGGTGAGGTTATGCTTTTCCGTCTTTGCTTAAGGAGGAGTCGATGAGAGAGAAGAAGGGAGCTGAGGAACTGAGGCTAGAGCCTCGCGAGGTCCCCACCGGCTTGGGTCATCCCAGGTCCTCATTAAGGTCCTGGCGGGGGGAACACGGGAGGGTGGCTGGGACCTCTCCCGCATACCTGGGCTGGCAGCAACCTCCCCTGCCTCCTCCCTGCCTGCCCCTTGCAGCCTCTCCTGCCTTCTTCGGAGGCCCCAGGAGGAGGCTGAGAAGGAGGGAGGAAGAAGCCAAGGTCATCATCGTTTCAAGAGCCTGTTAATTGTCCCCCCATGCTCCATACCAAGTGGCCATTTACCACAGGCCCTGTAAATCCTCTCCAGAGAGGGAACACCGAGGAGCATGGTGTGAGGACGAGAGCCCTCCATGGCTTTGAAAGAGAAGGCAGAGAGATGGAGCTGAGAGGAAAAACCCAGCTCACCATCCAAGGGAGAAAATGGACTGAAACAGGGAGAAACTCCAAATATGCTGAGGCAGCTGATGACAACCCAAACTGCAGGAGAAAGCTCCTGCCTGCCAATTAACGAGGCTCTGGTGCTAATTTGCCACCTTGACAACACTTCTGAGCTTGTCAGGAGAAGGCGGGGGCGGGGGGAGGAGGGGAGAAGAGGCTAAAAAAGCAATGGGTAAAAAAAGCGATGGTGAGGTTTTGGCTTGCCTCTTGGCTCTGCGGATGTCACTGGGCTTTGGAGAGGCAGGGGGAAGCAAGGGGAGTGGATGGTTAGCCCCCCACCCCGAACCTGGAGCGGGAAGAGAACGATGACAAGTTTCCCTGGGCTTGTGTTGGCAGAGCAGCTCCAGGCCAGAGCAGTATCCGACCTGGGGATCCTGCTTTCCCAGGGATCGCATCCCACGGCCTCTTTGGTTAGTCGGGAGAGTAAACGGCAATCCCACGCGTGCCCGAGCCCCCCACCCCGAACCTGGAGCGGGAAGAGAACGATGACAAGTTTCCCTGGGCTTGTGTTGGCAGAGCAGCTCCAGGCCAGAGCAGTATCCGACCTGGGGATCCTGCTTTCCCAGGGATCGCATCCCACGGCCTCTTTGGTTAGTCGGGAGAGTAAACGGCAATCCCACGCGTGCCCGGGAACATCTCGGGGACCTGCAGGGAAACCGTGTTATAAGGAAGAAACCGGAGCAGCCCCGTGCTGGGGCGGAGAGGTCCGCAGGCGGCTTGCCATCGTCTGCCCCCCCCAGAAATGCTGGCCAACAGCAAAACCGCGCAGCTGCCTGGTGGTTACATGCGACTAATGAAGCCGGAGGAGCCCTGAGCAAAATGCTTGGCGTGAAGCCTCCCGCCAAGCGAAACGTCTGATTTCTACTTCTTGCCTGTCTGGCAGCCCGAACCAAGAGGGCAGAGACCGCGGGGATGAATTTCAAGCAAAATCTGCACCGGTGTGCTGTTTGCACGCAAAGAAAAAGAGTATCTGCCAGCAAAGCGTGTTTCCTGGAGCCCCCCGGGATGTTTTACCCCCTATGCATCCCGTGCTGACGCAGCACGAGCTGGGATGTATGAAGGGGGGGAAACTGAGGCAGGCCGGAGCAGGGATGCCGACAAGGACGCAGAGTTAGCCCACGGCCTCTCTCCATCCTGGCTCTTCACAGTCAAACTGTCCTTGCTATTTCAGCACAGCCTGATGTGGAGATGCTCGTGGCCTCATGGCATGTGGGGCTTGGAGTCTCAGCCGGTGCTGTGGAAAAGGGGTGAAAATAAAGGAGAAGAAAAAGAGTATGGGTTAGATAGCTGCAGCCGTGAGCAAGGATGCTGGGGGAGAGCGCTGTGGATAATCCCATCCTGCTGCCGGGGCTGGGGGCAAAGCAGCCTGGCCTTTCCCTGGCCTCCTTTTCCCTGGCAGAGCTGCTAAAGAAACGTGTCTGGAGGGAACCAGAGTGTCTGCAATCAAGCGAGTGAGGAGCTCAGCTCATTATTTAAGAGGCAGCTCTCTGGCTTTCACGCTGCAGAGAATATTGTGTAAATGCAGGGGCTTGCAAACCAGAGCCCAGGTAAGGAGAACCCCAAACATACCAGTTCTTAAAACCTGATGGGTTTGACACTGAATTCCTCTTTCAGGGTGGTACACGGGCTTTTTTGCATCCAAAGGCCAGATCCTGCCAGTGCGGTGCGGCAGCGACTCCAGCCAGCCCCGCTGCTGGCGTTCTTCGCAAGGGAAAGCACTGCAAGGTAATCAAATGCTGACCTCCCGTTATTAACCTCCTCGTCTTGATCTCCTCCACCGAGCACCTTAATTGCTGAACAGGGATGGGAGGACCTGGCGGCTTCCACCCAAGAGTAACCTGCAGCCTGGCTGTCCCCTCCTGGGCAGGGGAGGGGGGCACGCTGCTGCTGCTCTTCCTTGTCCATTCACCCCCCCAAAAAAAAGTGGAAGTGGTTCTTGCCCAAAATACAGCAAGTTATCAGCAAAATTCAGGGAACCGCCCTCGTCTTTTCCTCCACTCGGTTAGAGGTGATGCAGCCCCATGGTGTGGGGGGCCGGCGGCCAGGGATGTGTTCAGCATCACTGTCGCTCCTTGTCTGCCAGCCCCTGCGTTGCCTGATGGGGTGGGTGCTTTGCTGAGAAGGTGCCGTGCCAGCTTCCAGGCTGGGAGTGTCACGCACCGCCTCGTTCCTGACAGGAATCAGCGATTTGGGTCAAACTCGGTGCTTTTGGGCAACACACGATGAAATCTTGCTGGGGCTGGGCTGCGGGGAGGGGAGGCTGCAGTGCTGCTCTGCCTACCAGCCTGGGAGGCAACCATCGAGGATGCAAAGAGTTGACGGCGCATCGCTCCAGCTGCCTGCCTGCCCCTTTTTAACTTTTTTTTTTTTTTTTTTTTTTTTTGGCATTAAATTGCAAGTAAACAGCCTTCATCTGCCTCTGTCACCTGCACAAGGGGCTGTTACTCTCAGGGCATCACCTGCCTGCCTCCGGAGCCAGCACGGAGGCGGAGAAGCCTGGGGTCAGTCCCTCACCGAGTGGAAGCTGCTCCACCAAGTCTTGGCCGGCAGCTCCTCGAGATGCTGCCAGGCGTCTCGACAGCTCTTGCATTCACGTTCAGGTAGCTTTAGGATGTGTCCCTGGTTAAGGGCACCAAAAAGCATGTTAGGAAATGCTCTGTTCGGAGGAGCCAGAGGATGGTGCCGAGGAACATTAGCCCAAGGCATGGCCCACGTGACGATGGGGAGAAGCGATGTGACAGCCCAGAAAGCTGTGTAGCAGAAGCTGCAATGGTTTTTCTAGCTGGGGAGCCTCCCAGCAGCCCTGCCAGCTCAGGAGCAGGCAGCAGTGCTGGCCCTCCCGCCTCTACCTTCCTCATCCCTGGGCAGATGTCTGCTGGCTTCCCCTGGGGAGCTGAGATGATGGCTTTGACTTCTTGTTTCCTCCTGGTGTGTTTAATTGCCTGATTCTTTTTCCCTTTAGGACCGGGAGACAAGGGAGGAGACGTGGGCAAAGGAAGACAGATGTATGGAGAAGAGAAGTCCAGGTGACAGATTGAGGGATGCTATAACCACAATAGCCAGCCTGATGGATTGATGGATTAGACAAGGGAATATAAATAGCAAGCATGGTTTATCTACCCCTGTTTTATTTTCCTCTCGCCTATCTCTTTCTCTCTCCTGGTGTTACTCTCCAACTGCTTATCTCTTTATCTGTACAACCCAAGGATGGAGGGGGGGGGACACGACAAACAGGCGGGTGACAGAAGCAGGATGGATGAGTTCGGGTTACCGCCGCCTTTGTAGCATCCAAGCAGGCAAGTTTTGCCAGCTGGGAGGATTAGGAAGCAGACTAAGCTCTGCACACCAAGACACCTTTCACCCTCCCCGCCTCCTTTTCCTTGCACCTTGCCCATCTCCTCTGCCCGCAGCCCTGCTTTGGGGATGCTGCGGGTCAGAGGGTCAGCTCTTCCCTCTCTCTAGCCT
>NW_009605483.1:25345-27386 GCF_000690535.1 Cariama cristata | reverse complement strand
GTGCGCCCGGCTGCCGGAGGCGGTGTCCGAGGCCCTTGAAAACGCGGGGCTGAACTCCCTCGTGCTGTTAAACACGCGCACGAAATCACACGCGCGTCCTGTTTTGCGGTACTGCGCTTGCCGGTGCTGCTGGGGAAGAGGTTAGGTGAATTTGAGAGGAAATTCATACTCTTTTCGTGCGCCTTTGACGTGAGCACATAAATCTGAGGAACATTTCCGAAACTTTATAGCAATAGTGAAAATCTCTGTGTAAACACTGGAATGACACTGACGTGCTACTGCGTGCTGTGACTGCTATAAAGCTATGTAGAAAAGCACATGCGTAAATTTAAATAAAACTACAAAATACGCAACCTGGAAGGACACGCAGGGAGACGTATCTGTGGTAGCTTAAATAAGAACAGGAAAAATTAGAATACTAAAATTCATTTATCACTGAGCTAATAACATTGTAACACTTTACTGTACCCTTAATGTTAAGGAAATCCATCTTCATTGAAAGATTCTCTCGGTATCAGGTTGGGGGGCTAAGCAAAGAAAGAGAGAAAAAAGAATGTTGGCTTTTAGGTCTATAATATTTTGTTCGGAGAATTCTGTGTCACTTCATACGATATGCCAAAATAGCCAGCCAGAATTGTCTATTGCATTACTTTGGAAAATGGGAAGCTGCTACGTTGCAGGCTTTGATTTAAAGCTTTCCCTCACTGCCTGGGAACTGACAGATGCTATAAGGTTGTGTTGCATCACGTGGTGCAATATTGAAATCTTTTCTAATACCGCAGTACGCTGCAGTAAAATGATTTTAATGCAGATTACCTGGAGATTATTCAAACGGTTCATGTTACCTCGCTGTAACATGAAGCACATCGGTGTGATCCTCCTGGCAGCACGCTGCCCTGCTGCAGTGCTTCACTGCAGTAAATTGCAGGAGCAGGAAACTTTTCGACGCGTTTCGCTCTGCACTGATTTATTGTTTCAGGATGGGATGGCAGAGGAAACGTAGCACAGCAGTGACTGCTTGGTAAACGGCAGAGAACTCAGAGGGAACAGTTATTTTCACATTGTTCTCGGGTAACAGTGCATAGAAAATGTTTGACAGACAAATCTGTAATGTTAGCTTGTTAGTTTAAGGTTTATAGCTTTCTCTTCTAAGACTCATTGGTGTCCTGAGGATAATATTTTGCCAAAAGGATGTAATAGATTTCATGACAACTGCTTAATTATTTTTTTTCCAAGTGCAAAGAGAGTACAGTTTAGTACAAGAAATGCTGACATGCGTGATTTTTCAGAGAGCTATTGCCCCAGGCTTCGGAGTCAACTGTCTCACATCTATACCAAAATGCTGCTATGGCTTCCTTTATATTCATTACTGCCCTGTGTTTGTTAAATATTGCGGGGTTTGGTAGTGTGGTTAAAATATTATTTCCATGGTGAATAAAGTTTAAGTTGCTGAAGTTATTTCACGTTAAAAATAAGGAAACTATGTGTGGGTAGATTTTTTTTTTTTCCCCCGCCCTAAATAGTAATACAGAGAAATTAAAAGAAGTTTTGTATGTATAGCATTTTTAATCTAAGCTTCTTTACAGAATGTTTTTCAGGGAACTTTTCATAAATCTTAAGGATGACAAACAGAGAAGAGGAAAAGAATGAAGAGAGAAGGTTAAAACAAAACCTCTCAGCTGAGGTTTGACCTCAGAAGGAGAACCCTGGAGGTGAAGCTATTTCAGGAAAGAGGAAGTAAAAGAAGGTAACAAAGTCTTGAGACTAACTGTGACATGAGCATGTGGAACGGCAAGGGAGGTCAGAAAACAGGTCTAGGTTGTTGAGAGGCTGAATAAGCCCAAAAGGGTTTTATAATCTAAGGCAGCAGCCATCGACCCTGAAACAAATAAGGGGTGCTGCTGCCGTTTCAGAGTATGCGTGATGTGGCCGCACTTTTGCGCAGATGTCAGAAGGTGGGAGGTAGCGTCCTGCAGATGCTCCTTTTGATGAGGATCAAAGGGAAACGGAGCAGCGACAAAGTCATGAACGTCGGTGAAGT
>NW_009605483.1:14185-25314 GCF_000690535.1 Cariama cristata | reverse complement strand
CAGCAGGAGGCTTGGGAGCAGACTTTTACTTCAGCGATGCTGAGGGAGGAGGTG
Source organism: Cariama cristata (assembly GCF_000690535.1). NCBI lineage: Eukaryota > Metazoa > Chordata > Aves > Cariamiformes > Cariamidae > Cariama > Cariama cristata. The sequence continues at coordinate 25,260 of NW_009605483.1, read as the reverse complement.
GTGATAAGTTCTTGGGCAGGGGGATGAAAAAGGAAAGTTCTGCTTCAGAGACCCCCAGAAAAGAGGTGGCCAGCAAACATTTGCAGTGGAAAGGGACGGGACGGGACAGGACAGGAGGACGTTTATCCAGTTGCAGTTGCTCTTGAATGCAGTGGGTTACCTGTTTCCCCAGGTTGCATGTGGGAGAGGAACAGCATGGAAATTATGTCAAACTTCTGCAGTTTAATGGAAGAGTCGAGCAGGGAATGTGTTGTAGCAGCAGCAGGCCTCCTGCAGGGAGACAAGGCAGTGTTGACCTAAAATATTCTTTCAGCCAGTCTCTCATGATAACCTGTTCTGACTTAGCAGTCTTGCCCAGCGAGGCTGAAGGCAGAGATACTTTCTTCCCTTGCCCTTGTCCTGTATGCAGAATTGCAGTACAGTCTATGGACGAGTGCACATTCCTTGATAAATTACGTCAGGTTCAGCAACGCTTTTTAAAAGAAACTAAAAATCCTTGTCAATTGCCATGGGTTAGGCCGAAAGGAGGAAAAAAAAAGGCAAAAAGGAAATATGATGGTATTTTGCATGGAGAAACCATGTCTGCAGAGATCTGCTGACCTCCCCTAGGGTGAGCCGTGGGATTCAAGGGCACTTCACAGCTCTGCGAAGGCGCCTCTCTGCTCCTACCGATTCAGGGCCTGTGGAGCTCATTTTGCAATTGTAAGACTCCCTGTATCAGTGAGCCGAAAGAAAAAGGTCACCTGCTAGATCTGGTGATGTGGACATAAGCATAGGAGATGGAACGCGATAGGATTTCAGAAGAGTTGCTGAGTAAGTGAAAGGGTGAGATCATATCCTTTCACTGGTATGTAGGTATGCTTTAAGGACTCTGTTTCTACTAATTAGTTATAATTAAGTAAAATATTCTGCTTAAATGACTACTTAACTGGTTAGAAGGGTTCTCTAATCATCTAATACTTCTTAACAACATATTTGGGTTTTTTTTCTAATCAAACAGGAAACAAAGTAAATACAGTAAAAACCAAAGAAGCAAGCAAATAAATACAGAAAATGTCATAGTATCTGAGTATTACGAACTTCATTCAATGAAATAATTGACTTTTCCCCTCAATATTCTACTTCACAGGTTATATGCTGTCCTCAGTATGCTTCCTAGCAGTTTAAGCCTGATGTATGAGGAGATGTAGGAGTTTCTGGTAGATGATTAAAACTTATAAAATACATTCTTCAGCTGAAATAACGACAATTTCCAGCTTGATATAGGCATCACATTTCAAAAAAATCTGTTATATGAAATGATATGTTCTAAATTCAGCAAGGTTGTTGTGAATCTTTGTTCTGCAAAACTTGGTAAATTGTTTGCTCCATACAGTGCTTTGTATGTTTGGAGGGCACGCTAGCATTAGTTAATTCTCACAATGTCTTTGAAATTAGATAAATATGTATTATTATTTCAGATACTTTGAAAAGAGAAGCTAAATTGTAAAGGTTGTATGATTTACCCAAGACCAAACTGTGTGATTGCAGTGCCACAGACTAGGCACTTCTATGACTAGAACATTTTGCCATCTGTGGGTGTCTTAGGAGACCATGTAAAACTAAATTCCTGCCTGCTTTATATATGTGGAGGTAATTGTCCTTATTTTGCAGGTTCATCAACTCAGATAACTTGCATGTTTTGATTCCCTCTGTTTATTAGACTGAATGTAAATTGAATGGAGTATGAGCCATGCAGTTGTGCACTCAGCATCTTACAGTGTTGCTGGAAAAATGCTGGCAGGAATTCTGTGGGCATAAATTGACTTTGCAAACAGAAAGGCTGATCTTGAGCCTAGATGGAAATATACTGCTAAAGCTCCTATGGCTTTTTTTTTTTTTTTTTAGTACAGCAGTGGTATGCCCCTTTGTCCTTGGTTGAAATTTGCTCTGTATTCATTTTTGGCAGCGTTTGATGTAGCAGTTGTCAATCTTAATGTGGCCTTGCATCCCAGAGGGAATTGCACTTCATTAGTATTTTATGTATATAATTGGAAGTTGTTTAAGGATAACAGACTGATATACAACACTGGTCATTCAGCTCATGTTAATTTATAAAGTTAGGTTGAACTACATACACTAAAAAGACATTTAATTTTACAAGAGGGGAAAAAATAGCTCTAATAAGGTTTGAAGTTGTTATCCTTGCAGGGAAGACGCCTTTCCGTCAGTTCTCCTAAGTGCACACAGAACTACTTTTAGTTGCAGCAATATTCCCTGGAGTAAGAGGACAACGCATATGTCTCTTCTTCTGTCTCAAGACCTGTAATAGTAATGCAGATTTCTTTTTTAACTGGAGATCATCGAGTTCGTTCCCTCTTACCAACATGCTGCAAAAGCAGAGCAATTGAGGAAGAGCTTCAGAGTAAAAGAGCAGGCGCTTTGAGTACTAACCAGGCATGACTTCTCATCTATCATCACTCACCTATGACAGCCAATAAAGACACATGAATAGAGATAGTTAAGATGCCGATCGATTACTAAATACTGACCAGGGCTCAAGCCTGGAATTTCCTAGCTGCTATTTCACTTCTGTGCTCTTAGAGTTGAAGGGAGAATGTCACCGACAGTAATGTTTTGGGGCAGCACAGCTTAACGAAAGAGATAAGATAGCTTATGCCACCTTATAAAAAGAGCAAGATGCATCCGCTTATAAACTCTCACATCAGGTTATCAGTGGATTTGTTTGAATAAGTCCAATTTGAAAGTACATTAGTTGCATGTGGAAAGTATATCTAATTTTTTTTTCAGCCTTTTAGGAAAAGGGTATTTGACTGCTTGGGCTGTTAGAGCAAGTGCACAGGTTTTGCACCTCAGCACGGATTTGCATGTGGTCAAACTTTCCCTAAAGATGTTGCCTTCCCATAGGCGTCTTTAGACAGAACAAGTGAATACATCACTGGTCTTTAACCTTTATGATTTGGGAGCTGTTAAGATGTGATGTGCTGAATTACCCAAGCCAAGTCATAATGAGTATGGCCAAATGTTGGACTCTACAAAGCCATGCTGACTTATTTCTCCTCCCAGGCTACTTACTGCTTCCAAGAGATTGGATATATTAACCTGCATGGAAAGAGCCTTCATGTGGCTATTCAAATTCCTGTAGCTTAGGTATCTCATCCAGTTCAATAAATAAACTGATCTTTGTTGACTGGTATATTAATACATTTTGTTGAGCATGGCATTTGTGAACAAGCAAATCAAAGTGGGTAGTAGTTTTGCATCTGTCAACTGTGAAATTGCTATTTAATAAAGATACTAATTCGTGATGTAGAATTAAGATAACTTCCTGCATCTTGTTATCTTTACGGGGATCATTCACTGAGTGTGGGATTAAAATACAGATAAATGTATGTGGTTTATAGGCATGTGAGGTATCTAAGCTCCTGTTTAAACTCAGTTCAATCATTGGGGCCCAGAGAAGAATTCACTTCCCTGGATTTATGTGTTTAGTGCCATTTGAAGTGCCTGGAGTTAGTAACCACCCTCATGAGCCTGGAAGAGGGCCTAAACCCAATGTGAGATACATGCCCATCAGAAGAGGCAGTTGGAGGCCAGGTGTAATAATTTGTGGTACCTAAGATTGCATCATTCATTTAATTTTAGGCAACTGAACTGAGCCCTAGAGCATTTGAAATAAGCTGAATTGCTGTCGAGGGAGCTTTAATTGTTTAATTCAACAGGGGCTTGACTCTTAACGACTGTTGGAGTTGCTCAAGGCTGAGACGTCTCAAAGGGACGGCAGTTGTGAGAGAAGACCTGTGAGAGATTGGCACTTCTGGAGTAGCAGCTGAAGGCCAAGCGGCATACCAGAAGATGCTGGCACTAGACACCTGCATTTAGGAAGCAAAACTGATCCCTAGATCTCCAGTGATTACGGCGATAACTTAAGATACCTGCTGCACCAGTGACACCTAAATGTAAGCATCTTAATCTAGAACTGAATCCTGTACTGAAAGCCCAATAATGATGCTAGGTTGCTATCTTGAAATTTGTTAAAATGAATGCCATGTTTCACTGTTAACTGAATAAATTATTAGTTAGAACAAAAGTTTAATGCCTCTAGACATACTAAGTATGTCAGGACATACTAAATATTTCAGGACAAGAGGGCATAGTCTGAAACTGCTCCAGGGGAAGTTGAGGCTAGAAATGAGGAGGCATTTCTTCACAGAAAGGGTCGTTAGGCGTTGGAATGGGCTGCCCAGGGAGGTGGTGGAGTCACCATCCCTGGAGGTGTTTAAGAAAAGACTGGACGTGGCACTTAGTGCCATGGTCTAGTTGACATGGTAGTGTTAGGGCAAAGGCTGGACTTAGTGATCCCAGAGGTTTCTTCCAACCAAATCGATTCTGTGATTCTGTAAATATACCTGCTTAATAAATTCATTATTCATCCTTTCCTATCACTCAGTGTTACAAATAAAATTAATGGTTTGATGCAAAAATCAGAGCTTTTCTAATAAAATTCTGCAAGCTTTTGATTTAAGCCACAGTCCTACAGAGCGCTTTGGCATATTTAGGTATTAATATTATTTTGTAGAACAACTAGGTTGCTAAAAGTCACAGCATGGAGGGCAGTACTGTGAAAAATAATAAATGGCTTCATGAATTCCTTGGCCACACAGTGGACTTGCCATCCCTGGAGGTGTTCAAAAAACGTTTAGATGTGGTGCTTCGAGACATGGTCTAGTGGGTTTAGTGGGCATGGTGGTGTTGGGAAGAAGGTTGGACTTGATGATCTTTGAGGTGTCTTCCAACCATAACGATTCTATTCTATGATTCTATAAGTAGATTTTAGCATGTGGCACAAGGTATGGGCCAAATTCTGCATGTAGTCCTGTGGATTGTAAATGCTGCTCAGGCCTTGAAGTCAATGACATGATCTGCATAAATAAGGCCAGAAGATGTTGCTTTACCATGAATGGCATCACTAATTAGAAAAGTATCTCAGATTATTTCGTAGCTAGTCACACCAGGATAGCGATCGACAGTCAGAAAGTGGCCTCTTGGCTATCAGTAATAAAAACCATGTAGTTTTATCCTTCCTGTGGAAGACAAGTGGGATAATTTCTGTGCATTTATAGTCTTGAAAGTTGCAGTAATGTTCTGATGGATGCTCCCACAGATTACCAGCTGAATTTGGAATACAGCAATACTGATGATTTTGGAAAATATGTACTGTGTATTTCTCGGCAGGTTTTGTGCTTTTAAGTCCTATTTTCCCATAAAATGGCTAAGATATCACACTGTAAATCTTTTGAGGGGTAACAACACTTCTGCATTCTTCTGACTGTGCTGAATTCCACTGAAATCATTAGTAAATCTTACACTGGTTTCAGGGGAGTAAGATTAGAACCCACAACAGGGCATATAACATATTTAGATACGGTCATGTTTTCCATCATACACTTGCTACAGAGAACTGGGAATTTTGAGACTTCAGTGCAGCCCAAGAGTTTTACACCAACGTTGTATTTAATGTCCTGACACGTTCAATGTAAAATGCCACAGCCTAATACAAACCAAATCTGTGACTACCACCACTTATTATGCTGAATTGGAAAGAAATAGTTTTGAATGAGGCAGATGAATTTCTAGCCCAGTAAAGGTTGGGTTTTTTGTTTTTTTCCAAGGAAAACTGGGATTATCAAAGGCTGAACTTAATATAAAATCTTCGTACTTAATTATGGATCTGTGTTTCACAGTTGTGATACGGTTTCTTGTTTTACTGAAATCTGTGGCAAAGCCCTGTTTTAAGCAGGCAGAATCAGACCCGTTGAGTGGGCATACGATCTCATCTTGTACATTTGCAATACTTTACACTGTATTTACTGAAAAGAAAGAGAAATAACGATCTCAGCATGCCATCTGCCAACTCTCCGGCTGAATGGAACAGACTATGTCAGTCAAAGGGTGAGATATGTCTTTAAATGACTTCTGTGGTTTTGGGTTTTTTTTTTGGTTTGTTCTGGCTTTTTGGGTTGCTTAGTAACAATATTCTGTATGCAAATTTGTAGCATCTGTGCAGAATGTGAGGTGTTAACATGTTTGTAAAAATTAAGAGTCCAATTCATTTTTTTTCTCTGCAGAGCTTTAAAATTAAATAGCTCCTTCCTTTTTTTCCCCCTTCTACAAATTACCTGCTGTTAGAAAAAGACAGATTTGTGTCTTAGAACAGTGAAAAATCAAAAACTTGCATTTCAGTACTTCTCAAATAAGTAGCTAGTGTTTTCAAATGGAGAATATAGCAGAATTAAGTAACTTGCAAAACATAAGTGGCTTTCAAAGGCCGTATAATTCTGACTCTGTGGTTAGTAGCTGCACACAGGATAATGTCTGTAAACGATTATGTATCTTCCAATTAAAGCACTGAACAAAGCACTCAGTGTCAGAAATCTTACTTGATGACTTGCAGAGCTGTGTTAGAAAGATCTAAAACAGAGGACCAGATACACTTTAACAGACTTCATACTCCACCCTTTTGGCTCCCTAGAGCAGAAGATCTACTGGAATCTATCCTACTATTCAAAATGTAATCAAACACAGAAAAAGCTAATATAGGATGGGTTGGACCAAGCCAGCTTCTAACGTGCCTACCCCTGTATAGTCACTGAATAGTCAGTGGAGAGAAATGGGCTCTCCCAGGCAGTAAGTCATCTGCTGTCTTTTAGATACGTGTCTTAGGGTGAGATGAATCACCTCTCTGCAATGACTGAGCCAAACGTGGCTAGACAACCTCTCACTTTTAAGGCAGTAAAAGTCTGGTAAATTCAATCCCGCTCCCCAAGATTTTTTTTTTCCTGATGATACAGTATAGTTTGCCTTTGATCTGTTTCGGCAAATAAAACATTTTAGAGAGAGGCATCTGCAGCAGTCCTGACTCAGACAAGGTTCACATTGACTCCAGTGGGAGAACAGGGTGAGCAAACACTGCAGGACTTCTCTTCCAGTAAAAGTGAAGTATTTTGCTGTTCCTTTTCTTCACTAGCATAGACATTTTGTTCTACCTTTCCATTCCCTTTAATCACTGGCTCGAGATGATGCCAGCAGACAGTTAGGTATTATCGCTAGGGCCCATGGATCATCACCATAAATTCTGTGAAAAGACACAGTTTGAGTAATGTCTGGCGGCGGAGCTGAAGCCATAGCTCCGTAACAGGATGATACTAACAATCAACTATTGCACTCTGTTCGTTTTATTTGGCAATGTAACAGTTTCGTTACTTGATGTGTAACGCAAGCAGTTGAGTTGATGCCCGGCAGAGCCGCACCAGAGGAGAGGGGACCTGGCCAGTTCGCTGTTGCTACCTCACAACTGCTTTCCTGTCTCGGTCCCTTCAAAAGTAGCAGGAGCCACAGGACTGAGCACAAGCCTCGGAAAGCGGCTGAGAGGCTTTCGGACTCCTGCCGGGAGCTAAAGGAGTGGATCAGCCCCATCCTTCCTCCATGAATATTTGTGACATCCATTCCTTATTTCTCTCAGCATCCTATGTAGCTTATATTTTAACTTGGCAGCTGTTAAGACTCGGTGAAATCAGTTTAGCTGTTTACTAGTACACCCTCCCACCACAGGCAAGAATCTTGACAGCTCGAAAGAGCTTTATAGATAATGTAGACAAATTGCTGGGTTCCAGGTCCTGCCATGACCATGGTAAAAATTGTCTCTAGCTTTGACTGGTGTGATGGATTTTCATGGATCCAGGTGCTTGTCTGGTGTAAAGGGCATGCGAGGGGTTTTGCTGCCCATGGCTGTCACAGTGTCTGCCAGCGAGACCAGGCTGCTGTCATGGGCTCCCAACATCCAGAAGTCCAGATGTCCATTGACTTCATTACGCTGTGTAACATGTATGCAAGTCTGATGATACCTTCCAAAAGCTGTTGGACTCGCCACCAATATGTGCAGTGTTGGCATGGTGTGTATGTGAATAGCCCCAGTGCCGTGGGGAATCATCACTTGCCCTCCGTGCTGTGAACAGCCTGTGTATTCAGCGCAGCCTTGGAAATCCTGGGCTGGCTTGCTAATCCTGTACAAGCACAGACCGCAAGAATATCCCGTGGCTCAGAGAATATTTGTCTCAATACGAAATGAGAGACAACATACAGACTGTTACAGAACTACAGGGAAACATTAAGAAAAATATAGAAGTCAGTCTATCAGCTGTTAGTCTTAGTACACTGGCAGGTCTAACTTTGCTGCAATTCTGTTGATCTTATGTGGGCTTTTAGCAGGGTAACGAAGGGCCCCTGCAACTGCCAGGGGCCAAGGAAGGGAGCGCTCAAAGTACTTAATTTGAGAATCAAAGAACTGGGTGATGGGGATTGCTGTGCTGGGTTGGTGAGAGGTAGAAGTTAACATCTTTGTGGCAGAAGAGAAATGTTAAGCTCACTGAGGTATATACTCAAAAGCATTTTGAAAAAGAAGGAAGAATACTGATGCCTAATGGGATTGCATGCACCAGCTGTTTTAAATCTGGTATATTGTTGTCCAGACAAACATGCCATTTCATTTTGGACCTCACCTATCCCTAGTGAGGTCAGTGCTGAAACTTTTTTTCCTTTGGGTTCTGCTTTGTCTGTATGTTTATTCATTTGAGTGATCCCTGTCTGTGGTATGAGGATCTACTTGGCACAGATCAGTGGCAGAATGAGGCCTCCAGTGATTCATGCTAGGCATAGATATTCCGACTGCTTCCTCTCCAGAATTTACATGGGATGGATGTTTCCCAGTCTTTCTAACTCTCTTTAAAGAAAATTAATGTGAATTCTTGCAAACATAGCCTCCTTTCTTCAGCAGGGCAGTACTTAACAATCCTACTGCCATCACACTCAACACATTCTGCATAAAAGCATGATTCAATACTCTTTTTAATGGCGATTTCTTACACCGCTTGCCTCACTGTATCATTAAACATGTTGACAAGAGCACGGCTGTCTTCCGCAAATTAACATGTTCACCCCTGCGTGAGAAGCCAGCTCTGTTGAGGTGTAGCACAGACATGGTGAATAGTGGTGAGCTGGGCTTCTGCAAACGAATTGATTTTGCGTCTTAGAGCACTGCACCGGGTTTTCTCACTTTGACATAATAGCCCCACGTAATTCTCTTCCTAGCTCAGAGTTACCTTTTTGACAGCCTCTGCATGAGGCACTAGATTTGCTTCCGACTGATTGAGGCCAAGTAAATCGCAAATCACACTGTCACATCTGGGAATTCATGAGTTTTCAGCTCTGTAAAAGTACTTCACCTCTATGAATTGACAGGGTAAACCATATGTTCGCTAGAAAATCAAATTTTCTATTTATTGCTTTTATCAGATTTAATAATTTTAAAGTAGAAAATATCTTCTCTGAGTACAATGGAAACACTTAAATGAGCCAGTTAGTTACATTTCCAGTAGAGTTTAATAATGTATGTCACATTTCACACCTTTGTATAAGGCATATCAGCTTAATTAGAAAAATAAAGCACAAAGTATGACTTGTTCCCTTCTCCCAGTGTAGAACTTCAGTGCTGTAAAAAGCCCAGAAATGGTCCTTTGCTTTAAAAATATTGCTTTATGTAAGCAAAGGATTTAGCTCTATATTTGGGGTTGGGTTCTCCTTGTTGCTGTTACTCTTGGTGAAGCAGCCCAGCTCTCTTCCAGTCCTCAGCCTGTCATTTCTTTTGTACGTCAGGTTTTCCACTGCCAGAATGTGTCATCCCTCACACAGTCAGTTGTCCTGGGTTGCTCAGGATTGGTTTTCTGTGGCTGCAATTGTACATCGTATTGCCTCTGAGATGATTAATACAGCCCTGGAAGTCATACAGCCTTCTTAATAGCATGTATAACTAGTACTTTCCTTCTGGGGCAAGTTTTTATCACACCTGTATCTTTTAGTCAGAGGCTGGACTGAAAACTTTTGTTGGGGCAAATGTAGTAGTAGTAGAGATCCCGGCTAGGAGGTAGATTAGGCATGGTAGTAATATGGAAGCAAGGGCCCTGTGAGTGCAAGCTGTTTTCGGTGCATGGTTTTGGAGGCAACTGATGTACATGTATTGAGCAGACCATCTCTCACCTTTCAGGGGAGTACAGCATGCTGCTTGGCTAGTTTTCACTTCCTTATCCAGGATATATTCATACAAGGTAATTACCAATATCCAGGAATAGGAGGGTTGTTAGAGGCTTTCCAAAGTATTCTTATAACATTCCTGTGGCATGACACGGTAACAGCTATTTTTCCTATGACGTCCTGCAGGCAGTGTCTGTGTGACAAGAAAACCACTTAACAATGAAAAAATTCACACTGTTTGATTTTGTAAATGATAATTCACTGCAAATTGGAGAGACGTCGTGGATACAGGACCTTCCCACTGATGACAATGAACTAGAAAGACTTCTGAAACCAAATGAGCATGTGCTAGTAAACTGGCCTGTGGGAGAAAGAAAGACAGAAAAGCACCTGGTGAAAGTTGTGTACATGAGTGGTGAGTGCAGTTCCAGAGCATTTGTCTGATACGAAATTTTAATCCAATTGCAAAGTATTGCTACCTGATTTTCTGTGCTTTGGGGTTTTTTTTCCATCACTTCAGATGATCCCCAAGAGCTGGTGGAAATGATGCAAAAGATATTAGGAGCGGCTGAAATTACAAAAATACAAGTCCTTGGAAAAGGCAAAAGGAAGAGGATAGAAATGATATTCTCAGAAAGTGAGGACAGTGACCTGGATAAAGAACAGGTGAGTTTCTATGTGCCTGATATTGGTAGGCCCATAATGGAATGAAATAGACAGTACCTCTTGTTTCTTCACAATACAATACACAAAATACGTATAGTCAGGGTAGGAATACAGGCAGCCTTCACATGGTACCTCAGCACAATAACCTGTCAGAGTAATTAGTTAGGCCGGTAGATTTTGTCCTTTGCTATTTAAAGTGTTACTCAAGACTTGGATGCTCTGTAGCTCCATTACATTTTCTCCCATAAGACAGAAATCTGACTACTGCATAAGAAAGGGAAGGGACCAGGTTTTCTGAGCTTTGCATTGTGCTGAGATCTGCA
>NW_009605483.1:0-14154 GCF_000690535.1 Cariama cristata | reverse complement strand
AGGGAAAGGAAACATAAATCTCAACAAACAGTTACAAACATATTTTTCAAAAACACTAACCAAGAATGTCAAGTGCACAGTGAATAAGTGTTTATGGTATACTATGAGATACTGTAATGGAAGCTCTATAGGAATGCAAAGGTACTACTATGCTCTTGTTTTCAGGGGAAAATGATGAAGCATATAAAAAGAAAGAAATCATTGCAGGCATCTGCTCCTGCCAATATCCTGAGTCAACTTGAAACATCTTTAATTAACAAACAGGTAAACATCTAAGCTTCAGCAATTTTAATGTATTAAGCAAAAGTAAACTGAAATGTATTTGTTTAAGAGGGTGTAAGACTTTTGTTTTAGTGAAGTTAACTGTTCTAAAAGACACTACCTTGGGAAACTGGTGAACGGAGGAGAGAGAGAGAAGTACCTAACAGTTACGTATTATACTGACATTTCAGTTTTAGTTTTAATAGGCATGGTAATAGCTATGTTCAGTAACAACTATTCTTAAAATGCACTGAGTATGTTTATACATTCTATGTACAAATAGAATATTCTGATTTAGCCAGGTATTTTAATGTTAGTTTTAATGCTTTATGTTGTTGTTGCTCTAGATAGCATGGTTTGTTTTTTTTTTTCAGAGAGAACCATATTCAGGTAGCAACTTTCTGTACAGTGAAAGCAGCAGTGATGATGAAGAGCCTTTATTTCAACTATCCAAGGTAGAACTGTGTGCCAAAATAAAAAGTCTGAAGAGGAAGCTGACAGACACCATGAGAGAAAACTGCCGCCTAAGGCAGTCCCTGGTGATGCTTCAAGGTAAAGTCAGGGGAAATATTTTGATGAAGAGGAAAACCTGAAGGCCATGGAAAGCTTGATTTATAAGAGGCCATTTGGATGGGAATTATGGATGCTCAAGCACCTGACACGATCAAGGCCTACCATTAGCATCAAAGTCTTTGATACATGGCAACATTTAATTCCAGCAGCACTTACAAAAAACTGTTTTATATGAAGGCCATGCAATCATAGAGTTAGAAATGGAAAAATCTGTCTAAGTCCTGTCAGTTGTTCCCAAGAGAACCTTTCTGTATGCTGTGTATAACCATGAGCTCAGCTCAAACACTACACTGACCAGTCCAACTAACCTTATTTATTAGCAGTCTTTCTTGATCTAGGGAAATTTTATTTATTCTGAAATGATTTCATTTCTAATTACTTTGGAAATTCCTCATTATTGATAATCTGCGTTAGTTCCACATGCAACAAATTTAGTCCTTTCCCAGAGATGAACCATTTTATTCTTTTATAAATAAATCCTTCATTGCTTAGGGATCATCTCTGAAGCCCTTCTTACTTGTCCCTGTCCCTTACTCTGGGGCAGCCAAGACTGAATCCAAAACTTCAGAACACTAGTGAATGACTCAGGTTTAAAGAGGGTTTGCTCCTTCCCTTGCCAGCTACATCATCATACCATCCCTAGATGGCCTAGTATCTTTTTTTCTTTATTGTCATATGATTTTGCAAGTGCTTATCAGTTTCATTGCCCACCTGATTCCATTCCATATGTTATTCATCTTGGTTTGAATCATTCATCTCCGCCTTTTTTGGATATTTTTTTAAACATTTTGTTAGTGTCTGACAACTTTTCTTACACATTTAGGTCAATTTGCCTTGCATCTTAAGCACTTGTATTAGTCTTGCACAGTATTTTCTGTAATTTAGTTGTTCTGTATCTTGCTGATTCTTCATCCCTTGCATCCTTTTTGCTCTGAATTGATTCTTCTTAATGGACTCAATAAAAGTTTATTCTTGAAAATAAATATTACTTGAAGAAAAGGTTATTTAAAAGATAATCTCTATAGATTAAAAAAGAGGAAAAAAAGTCTATGCAGTCTATGTAACTTCTTTGAAGCAAAAAAAAAAATAATCAGACATAACATTACTTAGCCCACATTCAGTAGCTTTACAGACTTGTAGAGATTTTGAGATAGCAAAAAGAGAAATAGCCATGATGGGCGTAAACTAACGGTTCCTGTTAGCCTTGCAGAGAACTGGTCTATCCTATTCGAGAAACAGAGGCCAGATCTTAATGGGTGGGGACAGCAGAATGGCAGGAAAACATTTCAGAGAATAGTATGTTAAAGTATGTTAAAGCATCTTTGTTGGCTGTTTTGACTCTTTTGCATTATGAAAGGAATCTAACTGCAAAAACATATGCTTATGTAATTGGAGTCTGTGAGCTGCAATTACTATTTTACCCCTCTTTCCATTTGATTTCAGTGTTGCCACAGGCAGTCACCCATTTTGAGGAACTGGTAGGGATGGCTGAAGCACTGCTCAAAGGGGGAGTGACATCATCTATGTCCAGTCTGCATTCACATGCTGTTTGGAAAGCATCAAGCAATCCATTAGCAGATTCATATGCAGCTCTGCATAGTAACTCCAGCTCACCAATAACTTTGAATGTGGAAGATGAGGAGAAACAGACTGAAAAACAGGTCAGTTAAAAAGCAATTTCAGGCATAAAAGTTAAAACTTTATACAGTACAAACCTTACTCTTATAGTATAACAAATATAAAAAATAAGCATCAGTAAAAATCATTTTATCATCATTCAGTTGATGATGTCACTAATGATCTCCTTTTGTGCAGAAGGCTCTTTCCATGAGAAACACTAGACTGAATTCAGTGCGCTGTTACGCTCTCAGACTCGCTTTGATTTTTGTGGCTTTGCACGTCTGTGACTAAAGGCAGAATGTGGATGCATGAAGAAAATACTGAGATCCTGGGTTAACTACTGAGATCCAGGGATAGCTAGTATTTTGTATGCCAAAGGGGAATGGTAGTGTTTCAGCAATAATCTAAGAACAATACCAGCAGTCTGTTTAAACTGTAAGTAAGTAAGTGGAGAATGGCATGTTTCTGCTCTTGTTCCAGACACTGGTCAGCAGTTAAGTAGAAATAGATAGATAGATAGATAGATACTGAGTAAAGATGTTCCCTTATTCTCTGTAGTTATAACAGAGCATAATTGAGAAATCTGAGGCACAGAGGCTGTACATGAATAAAGACACAACCAAAAGAATAATTCTAGCTTCTGCATACTTAAACATTCTTATGCACTGAGTCATGCCAGTCGGTGGAAATCATTCTCATGTGTTGTCATGGGGTCCTAAAAACTAAAGAAATCTATTAAGAATTATCAAGGTAGGATGTTTTGACTGAATATTGCAATACACAAAATTTGACCTAACATCTCCAAAGAAATAAAAAGACCTAATTTTCTAAGCAGCCTAGCCTTACTTAATAGAGGGAACTCAAAATTGCCCATTAGGAGAGTTCAAATACTGAGGCTGTACCACTGCTGTGTGCAGAAGTCAGTCTTAAAGCCCAGGACCAGATGTCACAGTTCTTAGGGCATGTCTGCTCGGAGGCAGGAATATTAGCTTGGGCATAGTGCCGTGCTGCCGTGGCTGTATGGAATCCACACCAGAACTGGACCCCAGCCAGCCTGCATGGAGTGCAAGCAGAAGGATTTAGATATATCTGAACATATCCTGTCTCCACTTGTGAGTAATAAGGAACGCTTGGTGAAGTGTTTGCTAGGATGAATGTGGTCCTTAGTCTACCCTGCACTTGCTTCTGAAAAAAAATCAACCTGCGTGTATAGTTCCAAACGTTGAGTGGTATGCAAGTTTAGCGTTGATCTCAAGCACGCAGTTTGCAGAGATTACTTTTGAAATTGTGGTCTAAAACAATAAAATTAAAAAGGTATTTCAGAGGTAATACTATATAATATTTCTAGAGAACTGCAATAGTTATGCCTATGATCAATTTTGTTTTCCAGTTCAAGATCGAAAAGTGGCAGATTGCACTTTGTAACAAGAGCAAACCTCAAAAGTTTATAAATGATTTGATGCAAGCACTTTATACACATGAATACATGGCTACACACAGCCTGACAGGTGCAAAGTCCTCCTCTTCAAAGGATAAAGCGGCAAAACCAGCTATGAATCAGAACGAAGTTCAGGAAATCATAGGTGATGGCTTGTTAACATTCCTCAATGTGGCACTGACTTGACAGAGGGCTTTCTCTGAGGGAGGGGCTGTAATGCTTAACAGCTGGTCTACTCAGGTGATGTGCTGTTTCCTTTTTCCTTCTTCAGCTACATTCTTTTTTAAACCATCTGTTACAAATGCTGTCAGTGAAATGCTAAGTAGTAGTATTTCTATTGTGTGAATTTTGTGGGTTTTATTTAAGTGGCTACTCAGGGACAGTGATATTATAAATTTTTTTAGCCTTTGAAAGGTTAATGTACATCAGTCAGACTTGGAGCATGATGATAATGGATAGGGAAGGCAAGGAGAGGACACACTTGGATCAAATTTAAAATTATGTCTGCTATATTTTAAAGTTAGTGAATGTTATGAATTCTGACATTTTAAATAGCGCTGGAGGCAAAATGAGACAGTAAGTATAGAAGACAGGAATAGTGATCAGAGAAGCAAACAAAATTTGTTTTCTGCTGAGGTTTAAAGCAGAAAATGTTTGGCTCATAAGAAGAAGAATCATTTCAGATGGAAGTAGCACGTGAAGCCTGATTTTTATTGGATTCACACCTATAGCTTACTACTTGAACAACATAGCTGAAATTCCTGTACTAGAAACCCTCCGCCATTGCTATTTCCTTGTACTTCCCCAGTTCTCTTGGTTCCCTTCCTAGCTTAGCTCCAGATCCTGTACCTTGGTCCAGTTTTGTTGAAGTTGGCCAGCAGTTTCAAAACTTATCAGTTGCAGAAACCTCTTTTCCTTAAGAACCTAGCTGGAGAAAAAGGTCCACAGTCAAGAGAGAGAAAAGGAATGAGTGTGTAAGATGGTGAAAATATATTTAGAGGAAGTAAGATGAGACAATTTCAGAATGATGTATGAGAAATATTAAAAAGATTTCATGGAATGAGAAGAACAGTTGGACTTGATGATCTTAATGGTCTTTTCCAACCTGAATGATTCTATGATTCTAAGAGCTACTAGTGGCTTTTCTAAAGGTGGATTCTGGGGAAGGGTCTAGGAAAAACTGAAAAGGGAAGCAGAAAAGATAATGAGGACATTGAATACAGCATGCTACAGAGAATTCAGTCACAAAGGAGAACCTATAGAGAAGTCAAAGAAGTCTGCTAAGGGAAATGAGAACATTCCTGAATTCAAATAGAAAAGTGTCAACATTATACAAGAGAAAAAGAAAAATAAGAAGGAAGCCTGGGAGTTCTAGGACTGTAGAAAATGAGTTAGTAGATCAGATTGTTTAAAGAAGATGGAAACTGTAAGACCTCAAAATGAAATGAAAGGGGGTAAAAAAATCAAGAGAAAGGAAGATGATGGAGAACAGGGGAGCAGGAATCGCATTCCTGATGTTGAGTCCTGCTAGTATTGCATTCAAAAAAGTTTGCCAGGCAAAACAGAAGGGAAATTTTTAGGGAAAGGGGCATCACCTGCAAATGAAAATCAATGAACACAAACTGTGAGATTCAGAGGCATGAGGACTAACAAGGGTAGGAAAAGGACTCTCTGATCAAGAGCAGAACAAAGGGAGACAGGACAAGCAAAGACAAATCACTCACTACAGGACGCCATGGTAGCCCTGGAGTTCCTTTTGAGTCTGCCAAAAGCAGGCACAGCAGTACGAAGGCACAGAGAAAAGCAAGAGCTGGCACGTGTAAAATCTATGAAGTAGTGTGTAAAGACAGCCAAGTAACTAGAGCTGAAGCTGAAGTAGCTGGAAATTTCAAAGATGCAAGAAATGCATTTTAGATCACACATCTGTTGTTTCCCTGATTTGGAAGCCTCATATATATTGTCTCTTTATTTTCCAGGAATCACGAAACAGTTGTTTCCAAACACAGATGATGCTTTAATTAGGCGAATGATGGGACAAAAACTGAACAATTGCACCAAGAAGCCAATTTTAAGCAAAGATCTTAACTCAGGTGCTTTTCAGAAGCATAGCTTTTGGTGAGTCTTCAAAAAAAAATCTGTAGCCTGCAATATGTAATTCCATATATTACCCTGTGGTAACAAAATCTAAAAGCAATTTTAAAATTACCATGAAGATATGTGTTCATATATGCATTGCCAAGTAAGTAAATATTTTTGTAACCTTCTACAAAAAGTATGTAATACAGAAGCAGTCCAGCTTCTGCTGTAACATTACAGCACAAAAAAAGTTGTTCATTCTAGACAAAGCAGCACAAGGTTATTAAATTACAGGAAGAGAATACAGAAGTAAACATATGGAATTACTTCGATCAATATGTCTGGTTTAGATTTTGCATTATTTACTTTTCTTATTATTCTCTGTAGGCTCTCCAGAGACCAGTCAATTCCTTTTTCACGTCACCTGTTGTGCCTCAACCCACAAGTAAAGATAAGGAAAATCACACCTCTTTTGTACCTACTGATAAAAGTACTGTAGGAGAGCTAAATTAGCAGTCTTTTCCTGCCAGAAGAGTCTAAATTACTGAGGCAGAAGAATTACTAAATAACATCTTGCTTATTATGGGTATTCTTACCTTGTGAACAAGACTAGTATAAAATTGCTGAACTCACCCCTACCGTCCGTGAAGTCAGCTGTTTGCGTAGTATATATACCAGATGTACATATCACAGAACACCTGAGGTTGGGAGGCACCTCTGCAGATTGGCTAGTCCAACCCCGCTGCTCAAAGCAGGGCCACCTAGACCAGGTTGCTCAGAGCCAGTTACAGTTCAGCTGAGTATCTCCAAGGATGGAGACTCCACCACCTCTCTGGGCAAGCTGTGCTGGTGCTTGGTCACCCTTACAGTGAAAAAGTGTCTCCTGATGTTCAGACTGCACCTCCTGTGTTTCACTTTCTGCCCATTGCCTCTGGTTCTGCCACTGGGCACAGCTGAGAAGAGGCTCCATCTTCTTTACACCCTCCTATCAGATATTAATACACATAGATAAGATCTGCTTGAGCCTTCTTGAGGCTAAACAGCCCCAGCTCTCTCAGCCTCTTCTCACGAACAGGAACAGGATAAGAGATTAAAATCAGTGAGACAGGGAGAACAGATTTGTCCTTACTTAGACTTTCCATGCTGAAGTAGTATTTTACTTCTTCCTGATTCAGTTATCTCATGCATGTTCTAAAATCCACATTTGCAACTGTAAGACACTTCATAACAGAAAAAAAAAAAAAACAAACAAACAAGCAAAAACACCCCAAGATATTTGATTATGTTACAACACAATTGGAAAAGTAGCAGTGCTTTGCTACTAAAATTCCTGTCTAAGCCACCTGGTAGTACTGCACGGACCACCAGTGGTCTATGAATTACTACTTGAGAAATACTCAGATAATATCTATTGAAAGAATCCACATGCACAGGTTTTCCTATCTGGAAACACTAAACAAATGCATCAGCCTGGCTAAAATACAGTTTACTATGTTAATGCTTTTCTCCTAGAGATGAGAAGTCTTCGTAAAACAAAGGTCCTCTGTATTTGTAACATACAGTGCGTGTTGATTCACTGTAGTATTTTTCCTTGTCCTTGACACAGATGGTAAAAATAACAGCATGGAAACACAGAGTCTGTCTTCTTTGAAAGTATTAAATCTTAAATATTTTATATTTTAAATCTGTCTTCATCAGATGAGTCCATAAATTTTGCTAATTCCTGAGTCTTCTCATGTACAGACACAGTATCCCTGAAGCCTTGACATGAGGATCTTGAGCTAGCACTGTAACAATTCTGATTTGCTTTTTTTTTTTCAATACTGCCTATAGACCTTTCAATTTAAACTTGATATTTTAAAAATGTCTTCATGTCTATTATTGATAAGTGCTTACGTAAAATGCAGTCCAACATCCATTGAAACCACTGCATATATTGCCTGCATAGTCTTTCTTGAATGGATGCTTATTGGAATGCATTTATAATGGATTCATTTTACATCTGTTCAGAATTTTCTCACTGTAAAAGCATTTAAGCACCTTGTAAGTAAGCAAGATAACGGTGATGATGCCTTTAGCTCAGACAACACAAGTTTTCTCTGTAAGAAAATCATGAGGATTTCAAAGTGCTTATAATCTCACTGTTACTCCTTCAGTTCACCTTCCATCAATGAAGTACAGAGAGAGGTCAAGAGAAAATCCTGTTGTGCAGTACCTTTAGTAACAACTTACACACAAGTTACTGACTTTTAAAACTGGTGATACTGCAGTTTTGATCTCCTCCCTTGCTGCTCCTCCTTCGTTGCCCACCTCCTCCGCCTTTCCCCAGAATACAATTACGATTCAAGAGAAGGAATTCAGAGTCAAATCCAATGAGACAGACAAGTCACCATCTCAGATCCATAAAGCTGAGGTGAAGGGGAATATGTCAGTGAAGAAAACTAGTTAACTAGCTAATAAACAAACTGCTGCTCGGAAACGAAGAACAGTACTAATTGCACATTTAATGTTAGTATCTCAAGCTTTGATATAAATTGTCTCAACAGTGGTTCTGCAGCTGCTCTTCAGGGCGTCCTCTCTTCGGCTGTTCCTCCCAGTACTCAAGACCAGCAGGATGAGGATCCACAGGCTGCTAATGCACAGATTCAGCACAGGGACAGCCGTCCGACCTCTCCACCGCCCACCCCACAAGGTCAGCAGGAGCGTTTCAAGCCCACTTCTTCTACGGTGGAGTCTCATCTTGCCAGGACCTCACCAGCACCCTCTCCCAACCAGGGTTGCGCACAGGATCTCAGGAATTCAGACAAAGAATAACAGAAGGTATTTCATACCAGTTCAGATTCTCAACAGAGATTAACGAGCAGTATAAAATAAAAAAGAAATAATATCTAAATGGGCCTAGCAACAGTGGACAGAGATACTGCAAGCAGAATAGAAGCCCAAGAACCATTTTTCTCAAACAAATGAAAATCCCACAACCTAGAAAAAAAAATGGAGGTATATTAATATCTTTGGCTTTAAGATATTATTAAATATTTGCATGTTATGCAGTAATTCAAAAAATATAAACTTGTTCTGAAGAATATAAGTAGAGTTCCCCTTAGTTAGAAAAAAACAATACCAAAAGAACGTATAAGAGGAACCTTAATCCCCTTGCTTTCACCTTGACAGCTGATGGAAAACTGCTTTACTGATCAGAGAAAGCTATTGCATATTAATACACAAAAGATATAGAGGCCTGAAAAGAGAATAGAAAAGTTTCCTATTGAAATGAAGACTATGGCCAGCACAGGGTTAGAAAGCACAGGGCCACATGAGCAGATATGAAAAAATAAAATAGATATTTAAGGATGCTGTTGACTTGGAAAGATGAAAACATTCTTAGGGCAATGAAACTGCAGCTCTCAAGATGTCTGCAGGAAAGAAGCAGCTCGTTTTTAACCTCTGAAAGTTGGAAAGGCCATGAAGGAAGCCGCATTCCCCCTTAGCTCAGGGAACAGTCCTCCAGCATAGCCTGTTTGGTTATGGAGGCGGCGGCTTCTCTCAGAGGCCTTCTGCTGCTGGTACTCTGCGACTTTGGCAGCTCCTGCTCTCTCTTCTTCCCTGAACATCAGGCCCATAGGACGAGGGTGCCTGATCCCTCTAGCTGGGAAATGGAGGACAATCTCTTGGAAGCGGCTGGTAAAGGGCAGAGTTGCCAGCCTCCGCTCCCTGTGTTTTGATGTTGGTATGCTACCTCTTGCTGAAGGAGAGGGTGAACAGGCAGAGCGTTCCTCATGGGACTGGGACCAGAAAAATCCCAGTAACTGGGCAGTTCCTCTTGGGATCTGACACCACTTGTCCCAGGGAGCAGCTGGCAGTCACACACCCTGTAATTGCCAGAGGAGGAGGAGGGAAGGTACATTTTTGTTCCTCGCTGACTGGTTTCAGGTTTATAGTGTGCCGGCAGCATGGACAAGAGAGAACGCTTGGATTATATCTTTCATGCTTGAGTGTACTTCTCCCAGAACAGAGAGTACTAATAGTTAAATCTATTTCATACATTGCAAACAAGCAACCAAGAAATCAAGATGAAAAAAAACCCAACAACATAAAGTTGAAGAGATCTAGCTTGATTTGAGGAGGATTTCTATAACTGAGGAGATCTGAGTTACAGAAATAAATTAGAAATAGTATTAGGGTGAATGCTGGCCAAAAAATCTGAAGATAAGGTTAGCAGCCAAATACCTCTAAAGGGAAGTGCTGCAAACCTGACTGTACTAGAACAATGCACTAACAAAATGCACTGTGGAGAAGACTTTTGTGTGGACTGTGATCTGCCAGACTTTTTCATCTCTCCTGTCTATCACTTCCTTGTAGGACCAGGATGAAAGCGGGTATGAAATATGATGTAAGTTCTAGCTCATGTTATTAACTACCATCTATAAAATGTAACAGAAGGATGTGTGCTATTATGTACATTTTATATATGTAATTGTATGTACAGCATATAAGAATGTATATAGTTAATCATATTTTTGAAGCAACTTTCTATCAAATAAAATGAAACATTACTATATCTTAGTTCTATTTTCTTGTCTATTTTACTGTCTTCTGGGCCTTTTCTTACATCAGCCTCTGTTGTACACTCTTAACATGTAAGGTTGGGTTTTTTTCTCTTGCTTGCTTTTTTTTTTCTCTTTTTCTTTAGTAACTGGTTTGAAGCCAGCTTCTGTAAAGCTCAGAATTTTTAGCTGGGGAAGGAGTTGGTCCACCTGACAAGGGCTCTCTAACCTTAAAGTTGTCACTGCTGATACTGCACCACTGCTGCTGTTCTGCTGTTCAGGAGGTGTCGAAGCACTCGGGCAGGTACACGGAGCCAAACATGAGCGGCTGCCCTCCCTGTCACTGGTGCAGCACTGCAGATCACGCTGTACTGTGTGCTTTTCTATTCTGCTGACTTGGTGAGTTGTCAAAGGAAAACCAGTGCGGCTGGCAACTCACCACAAAGAGGAAAGGAGAATTTTTGTGGCAGGGTGAAGGGCCCACTCCCAGGCACAGGCCAGGGAGAGATGTCTTTGTGCTCTGAACAAAAAGAACAACATAGAGAAGGAGACATTTTAATGTTTTACCAAAAGGTAAAAAGGGAGCAAGCTGCAAAGAGGCAGTTGCTTGCTCTCTCCTGAAGAGAGAGCATTTATTATCCCACTGAATAAAAGAAGATAAATAGCTTTTACACAGCTACACAGTTAACAGAAAAGCCATGCTCCTTGCAGTATGACCAGAAAGGAAGAAAATACGACTGGTTTTCCAAAATGACCCTAACAAACTCTGAGAACACAAAATTGAAGACTAGATAGTCACAGATTAGAAACTTCAGAAGTAACAGAGAGGAGAGCAGAGCAGTCTAATGCTGCTTCTCCCAAAATCTGCACTAAAATCAAAATTAATTGGTGATGTTTAAATGTGTGGTGTCATGAAGTGTAAAATTCTTCTGATATAAGTGACAGAGGACACGTTATTTGCATTACTCAGAACTGGTGAAGGCTGATGGCTAACGCAGAAAAACCTAACAGCTGTATGACTGTACAGCATTTAGTAACTGGAGATTTAGTAATGAAAAAGTAAGCAGTGCTAAAACTAAGAACTTGAAATAATTTGTTTCTGTTCCTGCATTTTAGATTGAATTTGAAGATTACCATGGAAAAGAATTTTGTCGTTGTTTATTATGAACTGCTCAGTAAGAACACTTGCTTTCTATGGAGGGAAGAATATTGAGGCATATGAAGAATGGGATAAAAAACTTGCTGAAAAAGTAACTGAATACTATTGAATGTCAGGGTTTTTAATGATTTTCAAGTTCATGTCCCCTCTTATTATGGTATGTAGATAGGAGTCTTAAAAAAACCAAACCACCAGACGTCTAAATTTTCTAGATCAAAAGTAAGTGGCAGTATGCAATGTTGACACAAAAAGGAAATCAATGGTTAAAAAGGCCATGTTTCACTCACTTTAAGGAGGAAGGAGAGAAACAAGGATGTTGAAATAAGTTTAAATTCCATAAAAGAAAATAATTAAGGGCACATAATGAATATATGGCATTAGTTGCTAGAGAGCATTACTGAGTTTATAAAGAAAGTCTGCTTGGAAACAGCTTCCACATCCTATGTGATACCCAGACTTTGGAGGCTTGGATTTGGAGATCTTAGCTCATGAAGAGCAGACCATGAGTCCTAGGTTTGTCTGCTCCTACCTTTGGCAATCTGCTGCCCGTGTTCAAAAAAAATTGCCTTCTCTCTTACCAAGCTAGACAGTGAATGTGCCTTGCAGGTGGCTGTCGTGGTTTAACCCCAGCCAGCAACTCAGCACCATGCAGCCACTTGCTTACTCCTCCCC
Organism: Cariama cristata; assembly: GCF_000690535.1. Classification (NCBI taxonomy): domain Eukaryota; kingdom Metazoa; phylum Chordata; class Aves; order Cariamiformes; family Cariamidae; genus Cariama; species Cariama cristata. The sequence continues at coordinate 1,811 of NW_009605483.1, read as the reverse complement.
CCTCACTTACTGTTGACAGCTGAGATACTGGTCCATTCAGGTGGGAGGCAGAACTTACCCTCAAATCACTGGAGCTCTCAGGGCAGTTTCTTGGCTAGTATGTCTGGCAGTTTCTCCACAGCTGAAACAAAAAAGATACTTTCTTCATATTGCCAGTGTTGATGAGCCATTTCATCTCTCTTTTGAGCAAAAGAATGCTTACTGTTAATAGCCGAGATGTTGGTCCGTACAGGTGGGGAGTAGGACCTATCCTCTGAGCTGCTGGACCTCCCGGGACAGTTTCTCCACAGCTGAGACAAGGGAGGAAGAGAGACTTTATTCATGTTGCCGGAGTCAGCCAGCCACTTCACCAGGTTGGTCCCTCTTTGTCTTTCCAGTCCATTACTGCCAATGAGTTGGCATACGACAATGGTGCGCTCCGTGTAAACTTCTGCCACTTGGGTCCTGTGCAGTGGATTCCTCCGGATCTGTGGGTAACTGTGCATTGTCTGGGTCATAATAAACCATCTCTCACATGGCTAATTCCCTCAGGTACTGGATAAATTTCTCCATGGTAGTCCATCCACTTGCTTGGATGACATACAATATCTTCCTTGAAGGGATACTTTTCCCTCATGCCTGACAGAAGTCACCTCCAGAGGCTGAGGGCTTATGTCTTTTTTCCAATCGCTTTGTCAGTGCCCCCTTCCCTAGAAAGGGATCCCAGCTGCTTGGGGCTTTCCTACCCTCTAATTCCAGGTTGCTGGGTCTGTTATCCCACCATCAGAACAGCCAGGTGATAACATGCTCACCTGCATGATAGCTGAAGTCTTTTCACATATCTCACAGTTCACTCAGGGATAGGGATTGAGTGATTACCTCTGGTTCTGCCTCTTCCTCTTGTTCTTATGATGTCCCTTGTTCACTGTCATCTTTTGTTAAGCAAGCTGGGTTTTTGAGTATTTCTTCTTCTGTACAGGGGCGACTGATACTGGCACGCATTGGTTCTCTGGTTCAGCTGCAGTGCGTGTCGCCAGGGCTGAGGTGGCTGCAGGATGGGTAACCTGGGAGGAACACAGAGACATTGTTCAAGCATATAGAGATGAAGTTATGAAGCCCAATTAGAACTGGATCTAGCCAGGGAAGTCAAAGACAACAAGAATAGCTTCTGTCAGTACACAGGTGACAAAAGGAAGACTAGGGACAATGTGGGCCCATTGCTAAATGAGACAGGTGACCTGGTGACACAGGACATGGAAAAGGCTGAGTTACTGAGTGCTGCCTTTGCCTCATTACTAGCAAGACCGGCCTTCAGGAATCCCAGGTCCCAGAGATCAGGGGGAAAGGCTGGACCAAGGAAGATGTACCTTTGGTGGAAGAGGATCAGGTCGGGGGATACTTTAAGCAAACTGGACATACCTAAGTCCATGGGCCCTGATGGGATGCACCCACAAGCGCTGAGGGAGCTGGCAGATGTCATTGTGAGGACACTCTTGATAATCTTTGATCGATCGTGGTGACTAGGAGAGGTGCCTGAGGACTGGAGGAACGCAAATGTCATCTCCATCTCCAAGAGGGGCAAGAAGGAGGACACACAGAACTACAGGCTGGTCAACCTCACCCTGATCCCTGGGAAGGTGACGGGGCAGCTAATCCTGGAAACCATTCCAGGCACTTCAGTGACAAGAAAATCATTAGGAGTCATCAGTATGGCATTACCAATGGGAAGTCATGCTTGAACAACTTGGTGAACTCCTATGATAAAGTGATTGGTCTGGTAGATGAGGGGAGAGGAATGGGCACTGTCTGTTGGACTTCACTAAGACCCTTGG
>NW_009605482.1:15539-28548 GCF_000690535.1 Cariama cristata | reverse complement strand
GGGCAACGAAGCTGGTACAGGGCCTGGAGAAAAAGCCTTACAACGAGCGGCTGAGGGAGCTGGGGTTGTTTAGTCTGGAGAAGAGGAGGCTGAGGGGAGACCTTATCGTCCTCTACAACTACCTGAAAGGAGGTTGTAGCGAGGCGGGGGTTGGTCTCTTCTCCCCGGTAATTAGTGGTAGGACGAGAGGAAACGGTCTCAAGTTGCGCCAGGGGAGGTTCAGGCTTGACATTAGAAAGAACTTCTTCACTGTTAGAGTTGTTAGGCATTGGAACGGGCTCCCCAGGTTGGTGGTGGAGTCATCGTCCCTGGAGGTGTTCAAAAAACGTTTAGGTGTGGCGCTTCAAGACATGGTTTAGTAGGCATGGTGGCATCAGGTATATGGTTGGACTTGATGATCTTTGAGGTCTCTTCCAACCATAATGATTCTATGATTCTATACTCATAGAAGAGAAAATGGCACTTCAAGGATGTGATTTCTGACCTGACTTCCCTCAGGCTTCCCATGGAATATATTGGCAGATAGCTGTTGACTAGAAAGCCGCCGATTGTATGGAGAGCTCAAGTATGGGTGTCTTCCCTTAGCCAGATGAAGCCCATGCCCAGGAGCTGGAGCAGCCCTCTGGTTTTAGGACTCTTGGCCATCATCCTGCAGTGTGCCAAGAATAAATGCACATGTAATATTATACTTTCTTTCCTAAAGTGTGACAGAAGTCTATTCTCCTCCATCCCTGAGTTATTACCAAAATATCATCCTGAGGACAGTCTTTTTGGAAGGTCTTTTTGGAAATCCACTGTTATCTTCAGCTTTTTTATTATGTCTGTTCTGAGAAAGAGTAACACACTTAGTGGCTTGACCCCAGCTTCCTCTTCTCATCTTATTTGGCTCAATTGCTCTGGCAAATACTACAGTGGTTTGTGGGTTTGGCCATATCTGCCTGTTCTTTATAATAAACACTGAATTGCTTTTTTCCCATCCTTTTCATTCTCATTCAGTGTCCCCTCTGCCCTTCCCTGTTATGAAGCAAGACCGGGTAACACATAGCTACTAGCCCTTTCTCACCCTCTAGCATCCTTTTTAATAGACAGACATTGCTTTGGCCACCCCCTCCCACTTTGAAGCTGTGATTCAAATGGTTTAATACTAAAATATAAGTTTGCATTAGTCACTCACCTTCATTTCTTCTGTGCTCTTGGAATGATACCAACCAGCCTGAGTGATTTATTGCATTTTAATTTATTGAACTGTTCTTTCACCTCTTTTCTCAATACATCTGCCTTTGCGAGAGCCTTGGCTTCATTACCTGTAAAGTGTCACCTTGGGATGGATATTTCCCCTTCACCTTCTGAAGTGAAAGACAGATGAAAAGAAATCCATTTAGTTTCTCTGCTCTTGGACTGAATCATTTACCTTCTCATTCTCTTTGATCATCACTTTTACACCACAGTGGTGCTGCTAGCAAACTTTCCTTTGGGCTTCCTGCTGCTGGCAAACCAGGGACTGGTTTATTCCTCACTTTTATGGTCTTGCTAATTCATCTTCACCTCTCTACCAGCCCCTCTTTAGTAGGAGGTTTGCAGTAGACCCGGAAAGTGGAAGTGTGCACATGTGTGAGTGACTTTATTACTTGCCTCTCTTTGCCTGAATGTTTTTCTAGCCTGATCTCATGTATCCTGCTGGTTAATTGTATTTGGGGGAAGGAGAGGTCCTGTCTGGTGGTTTTGCTTGTTTGATTTTTGTGACTTCCCTGGATTCTTACAAGTTGGGCATTGTTAAACTACACACAGATTTTGTGTTTTGTTTTGTGTTTTGTTTTCCCAAGGATATCGGGGGGGGGGGGGGGGGGGGTGTTTTAAATAATTTACTGTGACTTTCTTTGTTATTTAGAAACTCCCTAAAAGGAAAACTTAAGAGAAGAACAAAATGTGTCTTAAATCAGCATGGCAGTATATAAGGAACACCTTGCTGGAGTTCCTGGAGGGTTGTCAAGTCAGTAAAAAAAGCAGACATTGTGCATATGAAGAAATGGCCCATCCCCTGGAGTCTGTGGCTTTAAACTACTTGAAGAGGAAGGTAATTACTGCTGGGACTGCAGGGCTTTGCCTCTCTTGGGCAGTGGGTGGAGGGCTCTGATATTGCCCACCTGTTTGCTCTGGGGGCTGTTTAGTTTTCCCCTATTTATCTAGACACAGGAAAGGATTATATCAAGAGCACTATTTCTGCTGCTTCTAGCAGAATCTAACTTTAAAATGTGACTGCTTTGACTTGTTGACTTAGTCACCTTTAATTACAGAGTCACTGCTTGTACAATGCTGGAATTTATATAACTTCCTCATTTTTCCTTTACTGATTTTATTTATTTTCATTCTTCATTCTATTCTTGGCATTAAAAATCTCATCTCTCTCTTTCTTCTTTTTCCAATTCAGCAAAAATGGAAATTTATAGACAAGGACCAGTTTCTGATTTAAATTAGACATCTAATTTGTTCCAAGATATAGACATCAGGGTTGACTACATTGTATTTAGCAGTACCAGGGTTAACTTTTCTTATCAGGCTTCTTGGATTTGTTCTTGTTAGACTATACTTTCTTAGTCCTGCCTGCCAACATCTAAAACACTATTATCTGATCCCTATAAATACATAGCTCTGCTCGTTGTAGGATTAATCATCTGACATGATTCTTCCAAAAGACCTTTTGGCTTCCTTTCCCCCACTTACCAAATCTCTTCTACCAGTTGCTCAGATGTTATTTATTTTCATTACCAACTGCATGCATCATTTTTTGTCTGGTGTGTAAATCAAGCCTTTTTAATAGGTTCCATCTTCTAAAAGTTACCTGGTGCCTGTTTAAATTAGCCATTAACTACCATTCTTCCACCCTGTCATGTCCTTAACACATGGAGACAACGCAATTATGGTTTTTTGGTTGGTAATTTATTTTTTTATTTTACTTAGGTACATCTGTTTCAAACCTCTGTAAAACGTAATGGTTTACAGTTTATCCTGCCACTGGAGCAACTGGAATACAGTGCTACACTTTTCAGTTCCAGAACAGGTTTGCAGCCTGGGTAAAACATCAGCTAAAAGGGATGTTAAAATAGAGTCAGGCTTTATATCATTTGGATTAGATGGAATTAGTTCTTATTGACCAGCACCTCTTTGTATCCTGGGTTGTCTAGAGAAGTTCACCATTCTTTCATCTTCTACCCCAGTTTTTGAACAGAGTTCCTGATTCAGACATGGTGTGTTCAGCAGCTCCAATGTGGTCTTCTGTTGCACTCTTTTATATCCCATATAATGACTATATGCTTTATATTGAACTTTATATTTCATTATTGTGAGATTTTATTATTTCTTAGATTCTGCTGTATTAGAAGTGCCCTTTAGATTACATTCTCCTAAAAATATCTGCATTCATTAGGACTAACCCCTTTTCCTTCATTAGTCCAGAGACTACAACTGCTGTTTTACATGAAAAGACCAGCAGCTATTGCCAGCATGCACTGTCCAGTTTCCAAGCCTTAAAAACATCTCTGTCTAGTTCCTCCTGTGGGGAAACCAGGGAAACTACCATCAGCAGCGATCCCTAAGCTTCTGTGTCATTATCCAAACCTGTCCAGCACTACTGAAGGAACACAGAACCCCACAGAACGCCTTTTTTAAAGAATCCAGCATTTGAATGAGTGGACTCACTGTGGAGAGAAACTCGCACATGTCCTGTAGATAGTAAATTAAATTGTCCAAATGTGTTGGCTTTGTCCTCCAAAAGGCTCGCCTTCCCACCACACATAGGCACCTGACACGGGAGGTGTTCTTGTATTGTTTGGGTGACGTAACAGAAATTCAACATCAAGACTGTGGCCTTGTCCAAAGACAGAAATGGTTTGATTTTACCATCAGGAGCATAGTTAATACAACACTCCTTGTGTGGAGGCGGTGTGTGTAACCTGGGGCTGGTGCACACAGCTGAGGGCTGGTGTAACCCCAGCAGCAGGAAAACCCTTCTGGTCGGTGTAAGCACGTGGGGGCTTTGCTTCACAGCAATAACAACAGAAATTGGGCAGGGTAGTTGGGGCTACAGGGCAAGGCCTGTTGCATCTGGGAACCAGCAGCAGGCAGGAAGAAATATTTTTGATTGCTGATGCAAACGTTGAAAGCTCTGCATTGAGTTTGCCCTGCTTTACTTCAAAGGCCTGTCGTTTAGACGATTTTTGCAAAGGATAAACACTTTTCAATAGGAAGATTTTTGGTTTTCTCCCACTGGAAATTTCTTACTTTTCCAGCCAATTCTCATTAAGAAGAAAAAAAAAAAAATAGAAAAAAGTATTTCTGAATCACCTAGGTGCCCGAAATTCCTTGAAAGTGAAAAGAACATCATGAACAGAACTTGCTTGAGAAAAGTTACCATTTAAAAAGAGTATGAGAAAGGAAATGTGAGGTCTAGGTTTACACAGAAAAACTGCAAAGCTGTGATTAATACAAAAAAATCCTGCTTCGACATCCAATGCCTCCTCTTCTAAGTACACGTATCTAAATGAGCAGATAAATAAACAACTAGAGCAAAGCCAATTGTTGCAGCTCTGAGAAATTCACAACGGAGAATTAAATACTAGAGGTGGAGATGAGGGGAGGTAATTAAAACAAATTGGAAATCTTAATAGGTAGAAACAAAAATGGGGAACTTTGTATCAATGAGTAATCTCAATTGGTAAAGCACTTGCAGATGGCTTTCAGTCTAGAGGATTTCAGCTGGGAGGATCTTCAGCAGTACAATGAGCTCTGCGAGTGCTGACCCATAGTAAGTATCTAAACTAATCTTCATTTAAAATATCTGGGGAATCAGGAAACAACTGACTCTTACCCGAGCTTTTCTCAGGTGCTTTTTGCAAAAGGCTCCCAGCAGACAGAACGGAGCTGCTCACAAAGACATCAGTAATCTTCCCAACCTCATCTGTTCTTGTACAGATTTGTATTAAAAATGAAAGAGCCCTGGTGAAATTAATGCAAAATACAGTTGGGAACATAAAGAAAACTCCCTTCTGACAGTCTTTAGACTGCTGCAAGCATCCCTCACTTCTCTGTTCCAAGAAGGATGTAATAGTCCTTTTTAGTGTTTTGTTATATTTGAAAGAGGAATACGTGTTTTCTACTTTTTTTTTTTACCATTTTTTTAGTAACCTAAAATGCAAATTGGATGAGGACAACACATAATGTCCTCACGTATGATTTTTTTTTTTTTTCCTGCAGAAAAGATATGTTCGGTATTTTAATAGCACCATCTGTTACAGTAGCAAGTGCCAAGCTACAATATTGATATTGTCACTTTGGGGAATAGTATGATATTTAGGATTATAAATAACATTTTTCTTTGCTCTGTTCATGTATTTAGTTTTTATATAGAAACCAAACCCAAGAAACCACTCTTATCACCTAATAAGACAAGTACTTAGAATCCACAGCAGAGGTGTCATTAAGACCTGAAGCAGTATTTGTATTATTAGCTGTCATACTTTAGTAATGTGAATAACATAATTGGTCTATGCGATTTATATAGTGACAACTATAGTCACAACTAAGCAAAGATAATGGCCTCTAGTGACCATAAGTCATCATTGGGCACTAGTTTTCTGTCTTTAAAAGAGAGATTGGTATGTTGATGAGATTTTAAATGAAGAGCGCTCAAAGTGAGGTTACAAAGAAAGCACGTACTGCATTTTTCACTATTTTATATATTGAACAGCAGTCTTGGGGTGTTTAAAGGCTCTGTCCCCTTCGTATCACCTGAATTTTGTTTTAAATTTTTATGTAGTCTGCCTTGGAAAAGAGGAGATGCAGTATGTAGCTCATTTTTATCTACAAACAGACTCTCTGGAGAGGCCAGAATGGTAGGATCAGGTTGAGGTTATCATGAACCTGGAAAGGTTTCAGTGTGTTGAGCTAGATTCAGAAAGAGACTTTTCCTGGTAGGGAGGAGGTGGCAGTTCTCCTGATAATATGAAAACTTGTGGATGTTTCCTTCCCTGTTTGCATTTCTGGATGAAGTTGTATTTTTCAGTGCACTGGGCAAAACTCTGATGCTCATAGATGGTTGAAGACAAAGACGCTGGACAGATGTAAGGGATAATGAAATTTTCCGAGTGATAATTATATCTTCCAGGATTTACAGGGTTGAATACTTCTGTCTGTAGCACTCTGTTGGACATGAGTAACATTTTAATAATATGCCAGTATTTTTTTGCTGCCCCGCAAATTTCTTTCTTTTGGGTTCGATATAGTATGAGTTTTATGCCTGTTATAGTAAGATTTCACCTGGGATTTTTAGTGTTAAAGTGTTAGAATAGGAATACTTTAATATTGTTTCCTCTGTTAGTAGTTCTCCTGCTGCTGAACATATATTTATCCTCTGCATGCAATTTCACTCACAACTTCAAGGCAGCACATGGTGCTGGTAAGTACTGCATTTTATAGATTTTCAGCAGTTGTCATTAAACATCTCTCTTGAAAAAAAAACCCAAACCCAGAAACATTTACACAAAACATCAAAAGCTTGTACTAAAATAATCCATTATAATCCCATTCTTCATTTCTCGTAGTCTGTACAAATTGATTTCGTCTAAGATATTGCCCGACTATAGTCAAGGTTGGGGTTGGTTCTTTTACCTGTTTCATTAACTTAAAGAGATTTACAAAGTGCAGTATTTTTACTGGGGAAAAATAAAATCTCGCAAATAGTTTTCTGGATGGTGAGATCTGGATAATTCATTCTCTAACTCTTTGCTTGATTTTGCTACTTGATTTTTCAGACACTTGCTCAGCTGTTTTTGAGTATTAGCATTTCATTAAAGTAATACCTGGTGTAGAGGACAGCCAGGCTGTAGCCATGGATGCGGTAGAAATATGTGCAGATAGCACATTGAGCTGCTTAGCGAGGCTGTTGTATATAGATTTACAAGCAGTCTGTAGTAGAAATCAACCAACCACTACAGAAAATTTCACATATAATTGTGTGTGTGTATATATATGTGTGTATATATATATATGTTTATATAGTATGGGATAAGGGCAGTTGCGAAAGTCTCCATCGTGGTCTTAGCATTGCCTTTGGATACCAAATGTGATTCCTTTCCTAGCATTTCCATTGGATATCAAAAGTGAGTCCTGGGTAGCTTTTAAACATTGTGTGAGGCTCCGGCAGGGCTGAACGGCTGCTTTTGAGGCCCTGGGAAGTCTGGTCAGGCAGTGTCCATCCTGTGGGAACTCGTCCTGCTCTCCATGGACTGTAGCATCATAGTGGACAGGCAGCACTGTGGTCTGTAGGGTCCAGGATTTCTGCTTCTCCAGAAGGAAACAATGGATTAGAATAGGAATGGGCATTATTTTACCTATTGTTGCGTGGAAAAAAATGAGATTTTGTTTTCTTTTTTTCAAGCAAAAGGGAATATCTACCTCGCCTTCTCCTTGCTCCCTGGCAAAACTGGCACAGAGTACTCCTGCATCCATTACCTATGTCTGTAATTATTCAATGCTACTGTTTTCCTATATGTGGGAAATTTTATGCTTATATGCTTACAGGTGGTAATTGCTAATCTAACGTCCTTTACTGGTGTCCTACTAGCTCTCAGATTCAGTAATACCTGGCTGCAGGTGGGAACGGAGACAAGAAGAAACATTGCTCTGTTTGAGGCTTGACACAGTCAGCATTTGCATATATACTCCTCTCCTCTGTCTTTTGGTGGTGGAGAAGAGCTATATAGTCATTATCAGCCAGCAAGGTGTTGTAGGGGATGTATTTTTAGTGAATTCTACTCCCTGGTGCTTTACATGTCTGTCTGCCTTCCCAAGTACGGAAAGTGGAGGAAGCACTGGGCTGTCTGAGTTGGCAGGAGCTGAGCAGTTGGGGAGAAAGATGAACTGGCAATAGTCTTCCCTTTTCCTTGGAGATGTGGTGTGACCTGCCTGGCCTGGGAACACCATGGGGACAAGGTTCTGCAGAGAGCCAGGGCAGGAGGAGAGCTACAAGGATCTAGAGGGGATGGGGTAAGAGCATGTTTTGCAGGCAAATGAGCAGAGGGAACAGGGGGAAAGGATTACCTGAATCTCTGTGATCAAAGAAAAGTTTTTGTGTGCTTGTTTCACGAAGAGTTGCATCTCCTCTCTGGCCTGGATTACATGACTAGCTCTCAAACAGAGATTTCTAAAGAAAACACAGATATTTTTTACCTTTTTATGATCAAACAGGAGAGATGCATAAAGTTACTTAAAGTATCTCATTAAAACCAAACATCTCCCCTTCCAAATGCCTGTGCTGACAATTGTTTTTAAGTATGAGAAGTTTTGCCCAGCTGTATGCAGCCCATACAGACAAGGCTATGCCTGAGAAAAAGCTGAAGAGGAGGTGGTGAGTGCAGCAGAGAGCACAAACCAGAGCCGAAGAATTGCTCTGAGGAAAGGAGAGACGGGCACTCCGAGTGCAAATTAATTAAGCAGCAGATTTAATTTGAGGTTTATGGACATGACTATGAAAGAAAAACATGTCAGACCTACTACAGTTAAAGTATTTATTTCTGTAAATAGATTGTATGAATTCCCAAATCCAAGAGAGCATAAAAAGCAGCTGTTTTGGACATGGGGATAGAGGTAGGAAGGTAGACATTCCTTCACCAGCATGCTGGGAGTGGCTAGGAAGAGGTTGTGGGGAACTGGTACCCAGTGTGACAGCTGAGCAGGGATGAGTGGAGAATGATGCATGGCCTTGTTTGCTAAGGAAAAGAAAAAAGAGGGAATGTGTTTCTCTGTAAGTATTAGCAGAAATAAAGACTGGAGGCAAGTGCTTTGAGGCAAGTGATCTCTGGTAATAAATTGTGCTGAGTGTCATGACACCTCTTCATTAGAGAGGCCAAGAGGATGGTTAGAAGTGTAAAAAAATGCCAGTAACAGAACTGCAGCAGGGCTTGAGGAATATCCTGCTTCAGCAGGGCAAACTGAATCATGTAACAGACAGCAATGCTGCAAGCAACTTCCCTGTCCTTAGTGGGCCACCGAGATCTACCTTTCCAGAAGTGATTTACTGGCTGTTGGGTGTCTCCCTTCTCTGGTGTGGGTGTCTCCGTGGAACATCAGGAACTGAGATGCTCTCTGATGCCCAGAGGAAGGACTTTCACCTTGGCCCCGGCGTCCTGAGGTGCAGCAGTGCCAGCATTTGCCCTTATTACAACGCTTGCTGAATTTCCTGCCCTTGAAATGCAGATTTGGCAGGGGACTGAGCATCTGCTGCCTCAGCCATGGGATCCAAGGGGAGCTGCAACCCCAGAGAAGCGGTGGATGCGTTTTGAGTCTAAAATACCAGGCTCAGGGCTGCAGGGCAGCCTGGCTGTGATGGCTGCTGTCTGTAAGAGAAGTTTGGGTAGGCGACCTATGCAATCAAGGCATCAGAGAAAATAGGAATGGAAAGGATCTCTAAAGGTCATCTAGTTCACCCTTTTGTCTAAAGGCAAGTTTAATTATACCCATGCCATTCCTGAGAGATGTTACAGCTCCTCAGCCTCTGCCTCGCTAAATTAAACCATCTGAATTCTTTCAAGTTTTTCCTCAGATATGATGTATTTTTGGAAATCTGTGAGCCTCTTCTGGACTCTCTCCAATTGACTTACATCCTTCAACAGCCCAGGGCTGAATGCAGCTGGTACCTTATACACGACCTCTCCGACTCTGGAGAGAACTGAGGATCACCAGTTTTGTTTCATGCCATTGATGACTCCATAGATGTACTCAGCTTTTCTTACCAATTTGGAGGGAGCATCTGCAGAGATCAGTTTAACGTCTTGAGGAACTCTTAGGTTTGCTATGGGCCTTTTTTGCTAACTTCTGTCAGGATAAAATAATGGGCCAAGTCTAAATTTGAAAACTTGTAGAAATTACCTCAATATAAACAACTCTGAGTAGACTGAAAATTAGTACTAAGTTTTTGATAAATGGCAAAGACTCCATTTACAAGGAAATGCTCATTGCAGCTGTCTGTGTTAGGTCAGGTCTCGTTTAGCATCTTCATTTAATGATCCTGAAGAGGGAGTAAACAGCCTGTTAATGAATTTGTGTGTGATGCTATGTAGGGAGGAACTGTGAGTAATAGGCAGAAAAGAAAAAGACTACAAAGGAACAGTGAGATGATAAACACTCACAGATAATGGAGTTGATTTCATCTCTGCATAACACAAATTAATGCTTGTGAGTGAAGTGGAGGAAGGGAATATGCTTTAAAAAACCTGGACTAGTTGAAAGCCTTTTATGAGAAAAGTAGACTTACGTTTGCATGTGATATTATTCTCCAAAAGCTGAAAGCCTGTTTGGGCTGTTCAAGGAACAGGTCACATACACGTGGGACACGGGAATCTCTCCTGTCTGTTTGACTGCTGGTGGTTTGTGTGCTTTACTACCAAGGAGATGTTTGAATATACACAAAAAATAGTAGTGAAGATGAAGGTGGAACTGGTGAGACTGGGTTAAAAGAACTTGGATTGGCTGATTAACCCAAGGGACAAAGCAGCTTATGGATATAGGTTTCAGCAGAGAAAACAGAGGTAACATTATGGCAAAATGGAAGGCATATGAAAAAATGTATTTAAGAATGGGGAAAACATCATCAGCTATGAGGCATTTGAGCTGATCATGTGTGATGGATAATTTAGCCTGGTGCTTAGAAAAGTCTGTGTAGCATATGGGGAAAAACAGTAGAGAAAAGCTGAATTGCTGGGAAAGATGGCATAGAGGATAAAGGGTGTCATCCTCATTCTTATTTTAATGTATTTTAACTCCCCCCACACACACACCTTTTTCTGACAAGAGTAGCACAGGAGGAAGCTTAACATAAATGAGAGTCTGGCCCTAAGAGTCTCTGGTGAGAGCAGGTTCCCTCCAGTGTTTCAGCCCTTCAGTCCCTTCTGCAAACAGAGACGAATACAAGGATCAGACATATCAGAAACTCAAAGATTTGGATGTAAAGACTCACAGCTTTCTATTTCAAATTATTTCCTCTTTTCCCCTTGTGAGCGTCCCAATGTGCTGGAGGTTTGAATAAAGAAAATTACCTATCTAAACTAGAACATACACAAAACCAATTCCCAAATGAATGTGTGTGTGCATGTGTATAAAGAGAGTGAGGGAATGTTTAATTATGGTTTTCCTTTAAAAAAAAAAAAGTAGGCCCTTTGTTCCATGCAGCTGTCAGTCTTGTCACTCATTGTTGTGAGAAAAACTTAAAAAAATAATAATAATAAAAAAATCTGCATAGAGAAAAGAAAAAGACGTTCAAAAATTAAGCTGAGCCAGTTAGACAGTAACTGGATAGTGGATAAACAGCAGTAATGTCCTTAAATATCCTTAAATATCACAGAAACAATATAACAATGCAGAGGTCAGTGAGGGCATTAAGAGACATGACTAGGGAGTGACAGATGAGGTTGTCATTACAAAGAGCCTCCATGAGTTCTTTGCTGTTAGTATTAAGAGAAAAAGCTGAAGGTCATATTAGAGACTAGAGTACATTTTCCTGGGGACAATAAGAAATGCTAAAAGGTTTTATGATTATGCCAGAGCAGATAGTTAGGCAATTAGAGCTGTTAAAAGTTGACAAGACACTGGGTCCAGATGAGTTACATCCAAGAACTGAGATGGAAGCAGCAGGTGGAACTGAAAGCTTTGGCAGATATTTTTTGATCCATCTCCAAGGATGGGGTGGTTCAAGAGGACTGGGTAGAGGGGCTAATGCGATTGCTATGTATAAGCAATACTCATGGAAAAATCCAGTGTCAATGCAATTCTTTGGTAAGAAAATAACTGATAAGGGAGAAATATGTTGCGCTTCTGCAAGCACATGATAGAGGATTGTTTGCTTGGACTCGGGAAAAGGGAGTTCTTGGCTTATAAATTTACTTGAGTTTCTGAAACACTTTATTGCACCAGAAGACGAATGTCAAGCAAAGTCTATAATTTATCTGACTTTCCTGAAAGTATAGCATGCAAAATATCGATCTACTTAATAAATGCACATTATCACCTGAAAATAATTAAAAATTAGCTCAGGAAGAACAAATAGTGACAGTAACATTGCAGATGGATAACAGAGAGCTGGAGAGCAAACATGCGTTGTGCACTATCTACTAGCATTAGGTTGACTCTTACACATCCTTGTGCAACATTTACGTTGTTTTGAGCATTAGACTTCAAATGTTGTAGAGGAAAAAGGGGGTAATCTTGTCCTTCCTTGTGCCACAGTTCAGGTTCAGTAAGGGGCAGGACCATGACAAGAGATTCAAGGCTGTGCATGATAACCTTTAGACTGTATAAAATCTTATGTCCACCATTGGCAGAGGCTGCCCTTCAGGCACAACTCCATATTCAAAGGAGCTCAGCTCTGTCAGGGGTGATGATTGGCCTCATAAGTATTAATGATGGCAAACTAGATTGTTTCAAGCACAGCTGGATGTGATGTCAGGAAATATTTAACGGAAGATGAAGAATGCAGTATGATAGTTTCAACATTTCTCTCTGCGCTGGGCTCCTTCGCCAGGGAGGATTCCCACACTTGTTTGGAGCTGGGAGCCCCCAAAAGCAACAGCAATGGGCAACTGTCCATCCCCGTTCTGTGTGTGATGTCCTGCTTGCCTCCTCACTTTTCAAAGTGATTAAGGTCAGTGTTGCATCGACCCCGCCATATCCCGAGGCAGTAGACACGGACTGGAGGGACAACCTTTTTTTTGCCCCTGCTTTTGGCTACATGCATTTCTTTCTCGAGGCATTTTGTCTTCTTTTGCAGGCAGAAAAAGCTGTAACAGGCTTCTTGCAAGTGAGATTTTTGTTCAAAGCACATGGAACTCTAGTCAGACTATGACATTGTAGGGTCTGTCCCATGGTGTAAAGGGAGCACACTTTTCATGCATGTCTCCACTGCAGTTCTCTGTGTTGCAGTCTGCCTTGCCAGAACAGCCCTCTTGCACTGACCCAGCAGGAA
>NW_009605482.1:0-15525 GCF_000690535.1 Cariama cristata | reverse complement strand
GTAAGTACTTAGCACCTTCAGGGATCTGGCATTGTGGTAATCTCCTCCTCTAGCATAATCTTCATAGCTGAACCACCGTTAATGTGTTTGCTATTCATCTGTTCTAGCATTTAAATAGTAATTATTAGTGGCATATTCTTTTGGGTGATCAGCCCAAAGCTGCAGTGGAATAGTGTGACCTTGAGTTTTTCTATAGAAGATGGAAATTAGTTGATAATGGACAACAGTAATTGCTTGGATGACAGTGCACCTCTGGAGCTACATCACCACAATACATCACTGAGGCCAGGAGCTTAGCAGGATTCAGAAAAAAAGGAATTAACAAAATGCAAACAAGATGTTAAAATGCATAAAAAAAAATCGGATGGAGGATAATAGAGAGGGTAATTATAATGTAATTATATAAATATAATTATATCAGTAAGCACTGTAACTTCATTGGGAACACTGCATGCAGAGCTGAGCTCAGAGATGGCTGAGTATGTATTGAGGCTTGAGCAAATCTAACACATAGGGAAAGTGTTAAATATTGGTTGTGTTTGGTTTTAGAAAGGAGACCACAAAGATGACATCAAACTGTGACACAGGGCTCTTCGGGTGTTAACCTGTGGGCCAGATCTAGCCCATGAAAGGCAAGTGTCCTGCCAGGAACTGGCATCCCCAATTTTACCTCATGCATGAGGAGAATGAAAAGTGGTGGATGAGGACCTGAGGGCACTGCGGAGAGGGGAGATGTGTCATACCGCTGCCTGTCCCTCGGGTGATGAGGAAACCTGGGGCACAGAGTGTGGTTGCAGAAGAAGCTGCAGTAAATGGACCTGTGGCACAGCTCGGGGATAGGAAGGTCCTGGGATGGGGGATTTGGGTGAGTGCTTGAGAGGTGCCAAGGTCTGAAGGGGCTGGGCAGAAATGAATGGTGTCTTGTAGGAGGAGAGAGCAGGTTGTTGAACAAATGAAACTAAACAGTCATTCAGCAGTTAGGCAATAAGAGGTGTGCTGCCGATTGAGGATGTGCAAAATAACCTATGACAAGAGAAGGAAGAGATGTGTGTGGGGCGTAGGGCCAAGGCATCTCGAAGTTTGGAGCCCTTTTCTCTCACAGTAGAAGAAGATGAAGGAAGGAGATGGGACTAAACAGATTATCAGGACATCTTTTCCGCTTCTTCACCTGCAGATGGACAAATGGCTGTGGCCGTTGTTGAACAGATACACAAGAAGCTGCAGGGAGGAAGAAACCGGGGTAGCCAAAACCAGAGCAGTAACATTTCCCACTCAGACTCCTGTTAAGAAGTTTTCCTTCTTACCCACTTCCCCCAAATATTTCCCTGTATCACTTGAAGATCTGCTGCAAGGCATGATCTGTAAAAGGGAAAGTAAAAGCTTCTGAACAAGTAGAAAGCCTGACATTTCCAATGTTTGAGTTCAAACTGAATACAAGGACACTATTTTCATGTGTGAACTTGTTGCCACAAGAAGGTGCCAAGTGAAGAATTCTTCCAGGTTTGGGGAGTATATGGAAACTTGTATCAAAACTAAGAATACTCCTGTTGTTCTGACTGGCAGTAACACACTTCAGGAGGGATAGTCAAACTCCAGGTCTAAAGTCAAATTTTACGTATTAGGGATGAAGATAAAAGCTAGGCTGTAAGCACAGCATCCTTTCTGTTTTTCTATGAATTCTGAAATTAATTATTCTTTCTACATAATTAATTCACCCACTTGTACTTTCTAGTCAGGTCTTGTCTGTGCTCCTGTGTTTACGTGAGCAAAAAGCATTCACAATTATAAGCATAGAGATTAGAAATGTATAAAAAGACCTTATTGAAAGAACATTAATATCATTAATATCTCTTAACAATAGAAAATTTGTGCCTTTAAGCATGCATCAAGGCCTGACCAGCAGTATCTTGATTAAATTGTTTGATCCTTGGGACAGAAATTAAGACACAGACGAGGTCAGGTGTCATCTCCAAACTAAGTATACTTTTATTTTCTCAATGAGGATATATGCGATAGGAGGAAAAGAGAGAGAGAGAGAGAGAAGGAAGAAGAGAGCGGTCGAGATAGATTAGCAAGAGATAGTCACGACCCTGGATCCAGTGTTGCCTTGTCGTTTCTGAGTCCTCTGCTGCTCATCCAGTTGTCAGTGGTGGGTACGTATGTCTTTCAAAGGAGTCAGTTTCCTTTTACATCTTCTTGCCATCTTGGAAGGCATGTACTTCTTAGAAGATGCACACACAGGAACATACTTCCCGAAAAGTGCATGAGTAGTACACTTTTGGTGGTCGTCTTCACAACAGAGCCCCCTGCGCAAGGGGCCCCGGTCTGAAGTCAACCTCCGCATTCTATATATGTGTATTTTTTGTGCATGTGTCAGATGTTTCTGCTATTAACATCGTCTCTGCTGCAGGGGTTTTCCATCCCTGGATGTTTTGACCACATTTGGCCAGACTTTGAGATGGTCAGCTGAATCAGTTCCCCACTGGATTGGAAGCAGGTGTCTCAAGTCTGTGGTATCAGAGGCTATTTTTCCTCTGTACAGCCAATGACAGCAAAACCATAAGAGGAAGTTTTGAGCACCTTATGTGCCAAGAAACGTTCAAGGCAAAATGGTCACCTCTGTCCGCCACAGCATAGAATCGTAGAATCGTAATGGTTGGAAGAGACCTTAAAGATCATCAAGTCCAACCGTATACCCGATGCCACCATTTCAGCATGTTTGTGAAAATCTTTTTGCACTTTACTCTGGCTGATTCTGGCTGTCATACTGTAAGCTGTGCTAAACCGATCATCGGTTTGATCCAATGTAATGTGTTTTGTGGTTTTGATCTTGCCTACTGATGCAAAAATATCTTTCATTCAGAAATGGCTTCACTTGTAAGGTGGCTGTACTTTCAGGCTCCAATTTTATTACAATATTTGACAGGTTCATGCTCTTCTTCAATTTAGTATTGCTAGGTCATAGATGACAATAGCAAAACTAAGAAAACAGAAAAAGCCTTTACATTTTACATATTGAAAACCAGCTTAATTTCATTTATGGCCAGACAGCCTTCTTCAGGCTGAAGAGAAAGTGTATAATTTCATTACCTTTTATTCAACTGTTATTTTTCCTTTAGAGTTTCTCCAGTAAAAGCAGCATGACCAGTATCTTGTTCACTTTTGATTGTTTTTTTTCACGAAACTTGAAAATGGGTAATATTTCTGTGATTTTTCCATTCCATGGTTTTATTGCTGGGACAATATTGTTTCTGTTATGGCTTGTGAGCAGTACTTTGTATCTGTTCTTAAACAGATCTGATGCATGAAATGATGATGTTTCTGTGCTTTCTCAGGCTTTGAAGCTATTAGAGCTAAGTATTGTCAAGTTTGCTAAACGTTTGGGTGGATGAGCTGCTGTACTATCAGACCTGAATGTTCAAGAAGTAATAATCTATACTAAAAAGAAAAGAAAAAGAGTATCGGCATTTAAAATAAAAGAGTATTGGCATTTTAAAAAGGAATGTATTTTCAGGCCTCTTTATCTCTCTTCTGGGTTTTGCACTTTTTTTGTTAATGAAGTCAAGCTTTTCTCTTTCTTCAGGAAGGCCAGAAATTGATTGTTTTCTTCTTTTTAATGTAATTTCAGCTTCTCACATGCCTTACTGGGTGAGGAGTTTAAAGAAATGGCTGTACATCATTCTTTCCTGAAGATTTAGTTGCACCTTCTAGCAACCTTTCCAGACATGCCTGTCCGCACTATCCTTTATCATAAATACTTTCCCTCTTTGCAAGTGTATTTTAGCCCTGAGTAAAAGCTTGATAGCTCAAGGAAATCCTGGAAAAAGACTGGCTGGTGCTATTCCTTAGTTGCTGACTAACTTGCCATTAGGGGTTGTTGTGATTTGGGAAAAGCGCTCTCTTTTCACCCCAGCACTGACTCTATTTCCATAGTGGGTAAAGCAATTATTGTCAGTTTGCCTTGTAAATGTTGAAAGGCATCTGCAGTTCCTCTGAGGTGAATGGTGAAATGGAAATTGATGCTGATAATAAACATAATTATAAAGAAGGCTGCTGGAAGGACTCCTGATCTGTAAGGGAAAAGTGACATTTTAAGAGCCGTACTGTGGATCTAATGAGAATTGATATTGCCTTTTAAACCACCATACTGAGACTGGAATGGTATGCCTGATAAAGTCGCACACATTATGTGACAGTGTATTGCAGAAAGTTCTTGTTACGTCAAATGCCCATGATGGCACAATGGATTAGATTGGAATTTTTTTCTCCCTGTATCTCGTTTTCAAACCTCTGAATTAGGGCTTTCATGGGGTTTTGGGTTGGTTGTTTTTTTAATACAGAAGGGAAAGGAGTCAAAGACATTCCCTTTGAAACCTTTTCTGAGTTTAGTAAGGCTTAGACTGGCCAATCCAGACCGTCATCAGGGACCTGTAGGGTTGCAAAATACAAAGAAATATGAATGTCTGGGTTTGGTACAAAGTGTCTGGCTTGACGTGCCTGCAAGATCTGGTCTTGCAAACAATAGTGTCAAAGAGGAAGAGGATGAGAACCCATATTATTCTAGAAGATTCGTGCTACCTGGTAGTTCATGTGCCAGGTGTCTAGACTGAGGTCACAAAACATCAGCCTTTAAATTAGAGACAACTTTGTGCAAATGTCAGTGGCAAAAGAGTTGAGTTGAAAATAACATTAAATAATTACTGTGAAATTAAAGGACTATTTTGAAATCGTAATCGAGTTTGATGCGTCATGATTATGTTATTGGTAGCAGTTCATGTCTCATCCAATGTTATTATTGTAGAATCGATGTTTTCATTTAGTGTTTTCTGGATCATTGTAATCTTCTGTGGTAGTTAATTGAATAAAACACAAGATTCATTTGGAATAGATGCAGATACAAAGTACTAAATTTCTCAGAGGAAGAATGTTTTCACTTTGTTTAACCCAAAGCATTAGTTTATTTGCAAATGTAATTGATACTGGCTTGAAGAGCTTTCTTAGAGTACATTAAACAGGACAGCCATAACAATAATATTAGATTTATGGCAGATGAGTGTAAATAGTGCAATATTAACTGTAATGGATTCTGGACTGTAAATACACCATCGAGTCCCACTATGTATGGATCAGGAGTCTTACTCATGAATGACTCTTTAGATGTGGATTATACAAAAAGATAAAAGCCCTGTACTTCGAATTAACTTCTGATACTTAACACGAAGCTGTATATTTCTGTAATGCTGAGTTGCAGGGTACAGCCCAGGTCCCGGCCCACAGCAAGGTTGTGGTCTCGGTGTCCAAGCCCAGCACTGCAAGTAGAAACACAACGTTGAGTTGAGGGGAGGGTGCATCAACCCTCAGCTGCCAATGGAGGACTGACAGAGACTGGAAACCTGTGCAGGGAGCTGCACTTTTTAAATGCTTGCTCAATGCTAATGGAGATGCAACATCAACAAAAGCTATTGAATGATGATGTGACCCTTTCACGCTTTTTGTACCTATGAAGGGTACTTTGACACAGTGTGTGTGACAGGGTGGGAAGTGATGCAATGCTGCGCACACAGAAGGAGTCTTTTAAGAGGGTGCCTCAGAAGTGAGTACTGGAAAAAGAAATGTCTGTCCTGTGTGCACAGAGAAACTCCCTAATAGTAAAAATGGTCCCTTTAGGAATTGACAGCAGAGTGCTGGACAGATGGCGGGCAGAATATTCTTCTTGGGACTGTAAGTTGTTTTCAGCAGGGTCTGTTGTTCTGTTGGAAACATCTCTAGTACAGGGAACCCTGGACTGTGCAGCTCTTGGGTGCTGCTGTAATACAAATAATTTAAAAAAAAAAAGTTTATTTTTCATTTAGTTTCATTACAATGAATTCCTAATATGTTGACTGTATTGATTGCACGCAACTATACTACAGGACTATTTTATGAATAACTGCTTTTTGGTTTTGACTTCAGCACACAAAAATGGATTTTCTTATACTATGTCTGCATTGCACTTCTCTGTGTAAGAAGGCTTTAAAATTGATGTGCATTGCACTTACAGCCACTTCTAGCCACCTTACAGAGCCAGCGTAATGTCAAAGAGCTTTAGTACCTGAAAGAAGAAGATGCATAGGATTTTACCAGGATGGAAGTTCTATCAGCCTTTTAAAGCAACCAAGTATCTTTAGTTACAGAAATTTAAACCTCATTTACAGTGCAAAATCTAATGAATACACTTAAGTTTCTGTTGCCCAGAAAGGGATTTGTCCCAGGTAAATTAACTACCACTTTTTTCTCATGGAAGGAACATCAAAGTGAAGAGGTGTTCTGGTACCATGCTCCACAACACAATGTGGGCCCTATTCTTTCAGCAAAGGCCTACAAGTATCATAAGGGTTTATTCTACCGTCTGTGTTTGTGTTAACTTCTCTTAACATGCCATACTCTTATTGGAGAGAAAACTAAATCTTTAAAAAAGTTTCTCTAAGGGAACTCCTTGAATCCTCTAACTGTGTTGCTAAGTAATATATCTGTACCAAAGAAAATGATACTGCAGAGTTTATTTAGCAATGAGATACAAAAAAGTTAATTTTTTATTACAATTCATGCCATCCTATTGGACCAGTTGATAAGAAAGCATTCAAATGTAATGCTGGATGGATTATAAATGAATATTTATTTGCCTTCTACAACTACCACATAGGTAAACCAGTAATCTCAGGCTAGTACCTAACTGGTAAGATGAACATTGAATCAGGTGTATGTCATTCTGCTACCAATACTATGTGAAGTGAAATCAGTTTGAATAAAATACCAAATGAAAGCATCCTTTCAAGACTCTAACTGACTATTCTGCTATTTTTGTAACTTTTAATCATGTGCAGCCTGTCTCTGGCATCTATGAAGTGGTAAAACCCATTGAAAATAGATTAATCTGTTTTGGAAAGCTTGTCTTGACTTAATTTCTGGACATAATTAAAAGCCTGATCTGTTGGTTAGAATTTTCCCATTGACTTTGACAATTTTTTGACTACTGGAAGGGGCAAAGCAATCAGGCAAAGTACTGCTGAAGAATCCTGTCCATTAAAGGTTTGTACAAAAGTTTCCCTTTCATACTGAGCTGAGATTTGTGGGCAAGCATGAATGTGTATACTTTTCCCATCAATCTATTATGCTTTCTCCTCGTATTAATCCTTTCAGAGTAGCTGTTGCTTGTTGTGATATCACCAAACTACAACACGAGGTGAAAAGTAGTTAACCACCTATTCGGTGCTTTGAGTTGCTTTATAAGGCAGATGGAATTGATTTTTATTTTTTTTTTCCTGCTGGCCAACTTCTATTTCCACTATTCCAGGCTTTGGCAGTTTAAGCCTCTAAATGTCCCATTCTGCAGCCACTTTACCACCAGGAGAAGATTTGATCTATAGAGGAGAACGATAGAAATGAAAAGACTGTTGATTCCATGAATAAATATAAGCCCTAAGCTGCCTTATTATCCCTGGAAAATATGTCCAAAAGACTGTCTTTGGGTAATATTTGCAATAAAATGCTGATAGTGTTCTCGAATGTGATGACATCTCCCCCTTCTTGTTTTAAAAGGTCCGATTTGCTCAACAGAGCATGCAGTGATGGGTGTTGCAACTTTTGTCCAGTGTGAGTTCATGTATGAAGGTGAGACTTTGTAAGCTTTCCAAATGCAACACATTGCGGTTGCAGGTATTTCACAGGTAGAACTGCGCAATGACCCAGGGCTTTTCAAAACGCATTGTTTATACCAAAGCCTGATCTAAGCACATGATATTGATGTGCTATTGCCTCCTACCGCTGGCATTTAGCCGATGAGTTTTAAGTCCTTCTGCATCTCTTGTGACTACACCATAGGTTGGGATAACAGAAGGCTTGGCTGACAGCTGGAAGCAGGAGTGGGCTCAGCTTTTGACTCTTTGTGGACATTGTTGTACTACAGCATATGTAGGCAATCACATGTGCCACTTCTTTCTGTGATGTACACGTGATCTGATTTTTTTCTATGTGTATATATGATGGATGTATTATGTATGTGTAATTACATACAATTTGAGAGCTACATGAATGAGGCATAGATTAGTAATTTCTGACAAGCATATGATTGTGTGTGGTACACTTTAGCACACTCGCGCTCGAATTTCATACTCTCGTGGTTTCCTAAGGGATATATGTTTGAGGGAAAAAGTATGCATTCTTGGGTAGTTTTTTTTTAGCTCCTAGGAATTGTAGGAGTTGCGTAGCAATGTTATGGAACTTTCTACCAGTCTCCAGATAGCTCAAATTCCCATCCTTGCACTATTTTCTAAACTAAAGGAAATCACAGATTTTTATTTCTTTTTTTCCTCTGGAATAATTCAGAGACGTGCTCATTTATTCAGCTGTAAGCTACTTTGAAATGTTTGTGATTATTTCTTCTTCTCTGTCTTCAGAATATGGTAAAATGGAAAGGTCACAGATACCATATCGAGCAGTAATATGGTGAAAATTGTGTTATTGGAGTCAAAATCACTTGTGAGTGCTATAGAAAGGATGCATTTGTTGAGTTGGGTTGTGTGGGGGAAGGCATGATAAAGTACATCACAGTAAGTATCTGTATAATGTTTTGGGGAGGCTCTAATGTATTTTATTCATATTCACAAAAAACAGCGAAGCCTTGCAAACTGTAGTGGGACAATCTCAAAGTCATATTGAGTCACTATGTGTTAAGCAGAGGTCCTTAGTCCCTTAATGAATGTTGCTCACCACTCCTGAGACCCCACGGCAGCACTTAGACATCCAGAGCAATTACATATACCCAAATCACTGCCACTTATTCTTACTGCTTCACCCTTCCTCTGCCTGGCTGTTAGACCTCAAAGGAACAAACATTTCAGATGGGAAGACACAGGGAACAGTCTTGAACCCTGGCAAGAGAATTTTTATGCTCCCTGTACATTTTGGG
The DNA here is from genome assembly GCF_000690535.1 of Cariama cristata. Taxonomy (NCBI): domain Eukaryota; kingdom Metazoa; phylum Chordata; class Aves; order Cariamiformes; family Cariamidae; genus Cariama; species Cariama cristata. The sequence goes on along the minus strand of NW_009605482.1, from coordinate 6,578 downwards.
CATGCCACTGCTGCTGCTGCTGCTCTTGTGCCGCTGACAATCACAGCCTTTTAAAGCCTTGTTCTGGCTTCCAGCAGGGACAGGTGGGGACAAAGTTGAGGTGCTCTTTGCCATTTCAAGTAGAGACATGAGGGCTTTCATACCTCCTCTGCTTGTGGCACATCAGGTGCTGTGCAAGCTGCCCTTGCTCCAGCTCTCCCTGAGTGCCCAAGGTGCCATTGCTGAATACCTGCTATGTCTCTGTAATTAATGAACATTATCAATGCTAAGTAAAGGATGTCTTATCCCCTTTTAGAGGTCTTTTGCTGTGCTCAGAGCCCGACTGTTCTCCAGAAGGTTTCAGTAAGATGCATAGGATATATAGATCTTATGCATTCCTTCTGCATCAATTCTCTTGTGTTACAAGCAGATCAAATTAATGGATGGGAACAGGACCTTACTGCTACATTGCTTGAATTACTTATGCTATTTAAGTTTGTATTCAGGCAGTTATGTATTGTGTGTGTTTGCACATCATGCAATAAGATTTCCACTTTCTTTATCGTGTCGTCTGGTTTCAAGTGAGTTGGGAATCTGTTTTGTTGGTGCAGTATTCTCAGAATTGAAGAGTACCCCACTGAGGCAGTTAAAATAACAACATAGTGCTAGCATGCTTTCGAAAAGCACCTCTCATCTGCTGAAAATGAAACTTCTCAAAGGTGCCCCAAGTGGCACATCAAAAATGCTGGTCAATTTTTAAAAATTAGAGCAAGGCGTTGTTCTGGTTTCTGTTTGCTTCATCACAAGGAAAGCAAACTGTTGAGGTTGTACTAGTAATAAGTCAACTCTGTTCAGCCTCTTCTTTCTCTTTTTAAGACATACCTTTACCTCTCTCTTAGGGGTTCTGGGTAGGCTTTTCCAGTTGGCCCATTTTCCATAAATAGCATTTCCACTGGAGGGCATTCAAAATACTGGTAACAAGTTTTAGCTGTCCTCTACTTTAGTACATGTGCTGTGGAAGATCTGCAATCCAGAAAGGTGAATGCCAAGGAGGGTCTGAGGCACAGAGGGGGAAGGTGAGTGACGTGACGTGTATCTGTGCACCATTTGTTTCATCCAACTAGGGAAGCAGAGTTATGCCCAAGTGTTGTTTTCTACCTCTTCCTTACACCTTCAAAGACTGGAGTACAAGAAACTGAAAATATTTTGGGTTTCTCTTCTCCAAAAATGAAGACATGAAGCAGGCAGGAAGGGCATTGGATCCCTTTGTGCCTCTGTTAGAGAAGACAAGTGTCTGCAGTATTTTCGTTGTTCACACTTTTGAAAAGGCTGTTTTGGGCTGGTGGAAAACCTTCTACCATAGAGCTAGTAGGAATACAGCAACATATGTTTACCATAACAGATTTCAACTCAAGAGATCTAGAAATGCTTAAGCAAAGACACACTACTGTACAAACACTCGCAGCCATCACAGCCCCCACCAGTAACTGAGGGTAGTGACCACCACAAGCTATCCAGCTCCAGTGAGCATTTTGGGGATGCAGTATACTCCAGTGAAACACTAGTGCAGGTGCCAGAGTTGACACCTTTGCCCTTCTTGGTGTTGTTCGGGAACATCTGTGAGAAGTTACCATGAGGCTATCATGGTGTTCAATGGGTCACTGCTTGTCAGGGTGCAATGGTCGCACCCTTTGCTACAGGTGGTAGCAGTCCCAAGGAGATCCTCTCCGCTGCGTAAAGCTGAGCTCAGCCCTGCGCAGTCTACAGGATTCAGTGCAGCCACCTGTCAGGTTTTACGTTCAGAAACAGAGGACATTTGGTCCTTATGCCTGCATCACTTGTGAGACCTCATCAGTTGTGGTGGTATAACTTCCAACTAAATGTGACATCTGCAAGATGAATGTATGTTATGTGCATCTATCTGCTTTAGCAGTGTCAGTATTTTGCATAACCTCACTATTCAAAGTGTACAGATCATGTTGTAAGTTCAAGTATGTTTTTTCTTTTTTTTTGGTTAAAGCTGATATAAAAGTGAATGAAAAATAACAACCATTGCAATGAAAAGTGTACTTCATAAAACAAATGCTTAAAAAGCTACTTGCTCCAGCTGTGGCTTTTATGTACGAGGATCTCTCAGGCAATTGTATGTGCTTACATAAGAAGTCTTTCACAACATTTACATTTAAACCAGTCATCATCTTATATGCAGATCATTTATTCATCCTATAAATCACTGTTGCAGCTAAAAATGAAGACGAGGCTCTCCCTTTTCCAAGCTGTGGGCTGCTAAATAGCCTAATGTGTTTGCAGCTGTTTTGAAGATGGGGATTCTCTGTTTGACAGTAATTTGGGGGAGCTGGGTATTTTGTTATCTCCATTTTCTCATCACTGGTGGTCTCTTTTGCATTTTCTGACCTGGATATTTGAGTTACAAAAGACGTAATTTGGCTAGTCTGTAAAACTTATGTTTAAATAAAGAGGAGAAAAAAGTAGGGAGCAAAGAAATAAATCCTTTCAGTCCTAAAACAACAGTCAAAAAGAGCCCATACTGAATGAACGAGGAAGGGATTCAACTGCTACCCAGAAATAACAGGGCGGGGGGGATGTATGTGTGTGTGGAATGTCAGTGAAGATTGATCCCTAAGATTGTGAGGAGCAGAAATACTAAGCCAGACTGTGAGGAGGCAAACTTTGAAAAACCAATTTGGAGACGATTCACAGCTGGCACTGAAGTTGGGGCCTCAGAAGTCTCACACAGATAAACAAGAGAGAAAGAGGCATCTGTTGCATTACAGCTGCCAAGGTCACACCAGCAGGAACAGGCAGAGGGGAAGAAAAAAGCCAGTGGTATGGTCCGTATTCCTTGCAGGGATAATGCAGTGCCAAACAACTATGGCACTGCTAATCATGTGCCTTTGAGGCTGGAATGATGTATTAAAATATATATGCTGATTCATAAAATAACCACACAGTGGATGAAAAGTAATGTTTTCAAAAAATATACTCCACTTAAATAGGAAAATCTGACTATCAGTAGACATGCTTGATCTTTAGGGTAAGCAAACCAAAGTGGATACATAATCCAGAAGTGAGAAGAGCACAAGTACCTGCTGTGTTCCCCAGAGTCATGCTCCAATTTAGGCAGGAAAGTGCTATGCAAAATAGCTCTAGCTGTGCATAAGCAAGCAGACTTCTTCACAGTTTGCATCTCAGTGTTGTCTTATTTGTTTACCATGAACTGTGGGGTCCTGGAACTTGGATCAGCGGCGAGAAACAGGAAGCAGAATATAGTGCTTCAAATAAAATTATTATAATCCCTTTAAACCACCTTCTCATACTCAAGTTAGGAAAAAAAAAAGCAACTTTGTGAGGCTTCGGCAATGCACAAATAGTAGCAACACCATGGGACTGTGGTACAGAGCCACAAATTGTTCTTGCAATGTGCATTGTCTCTGTGTCCTCTGCTGCATGTACCTGCTGTCTCAGACAGCAGGAGTTCTCAAGCTTGTAGGAATGTTTTGAAGTGTATCCCCTGTAGGAACAGATATTGGTGCAAATAGCTAATTAATGGCTTTGGCACTGGGACTGAGGAGAGTGAACTGCTCACTAGCATGCCTTAGCACATATGCAGGACCACGAGGATGCCATGGACAGCCTGCTTTGTACAGACCCTTCCCTCTTCTTCTTCTTTGAAATTCTCTAGGAAAGCTGGAATGGTGGGGCAATAGGGCAGCTGCAAATGTGTTAAATCGGACTTGGAGATTAAATGGATTTACCTTTTTCAGAGTATGCCACTGGTCTTAGAAGAGCATGGGTAAGGTGGACCTTCTCAGATAGTTGCTGCAGGAGCTGCCAGGAGCTGTCAGCCTTGTGTCCCCACCCTGCTGTCTCCTCCCCTGGCACGCAGCACCGATGCATACTGAACACTGTTCTCCTGCATTCTGTGGGCCTGTTTTGATCCAAGCTACGTCAGTCACTTTTCAAATGACTGAATGCTAAAATCCATGGCTACATGATTTTTACAAGCTCATCTCACCTTTCTTATAGTGGATGTCTGTGCTGGCAGACTCTATCTCTCTTCCTGAGTTATCTTACTAACATCCCTCCATAACTCTGTGTCCTAAAAAACTGTAGCCCTTAGGACTTTTCCTTTGTAACCTACCTGTGAGTAGGTTTTTCTGTTGTCACAGCTTCTCAGACTACATGCTTTCCTTGGCCACGTGTCCTGCCTGAACTGAAGCAATGGGAACTGGTAGTGAGTGCGAAGCTCAGAGGGACCAGCTGTACAAAAGCAGATCATGTGGTGTGTTCTGCTGGAGTCAGCACATTACTGCACCCCAGGTACTAATGCTTTAGACCCACGAAAAATTTCAGATGAGTAGCTCTCCATGGGATCTGATCTTTATCTGGAGAGGAGAGAACATTAGCACACTGTTCAAAGGTATAGTTAATCAAGTAGATTTCTTTTCTACCTGCTTTGCCCAGTGGCTTCATCTTCCTTGATGTGGTGATGAAGGGGGAATAAATAGCCCAGTGTGGTACATCCAGAACCCCAGGTTTCAAAGGAGCAGAAGGGTTCTGCATCCAATAACTATACCTGCTGCTGCTGCAGACTTATTACTGCCCTTCCTTAGTCTACTCCCTTGAAGAGATGCACGCAGCTGGAGGGCTCCCTGTGAATTGGATCTGGCGTCTGTAACATGCAGGGGCTGGGAATGCTCTGCACTGACTCCTGAGAGCCTATTGCTGCTGCCTGTGAAGGGGCTGCTCTGCATCCACAGACAGCAGAGACCTCTACCTACATGGAAGACCAGAATCAAGGATGGTCTTAGTGAACTGACCTGCTTAAAAACGCCTGAGTGCAATAACAAACTACTTCTTTTCCTAGTATGTGTCGCTGCAATGTGTGATCATAAACAATGGTTATTGTGCTTTAGCTCCTAAGAGTTCATAGGTCTTCATGGTGATGACTTTTTAGGTTTTAGCCCACCTTGTCTTCCAGTGCTGTTGCAGTATTATTTTCCACTTGCAACATGCCAGGTTTGTAAAAATCTTTTGAGGATGAGGGAGTTTTGTGGTGGTGGTAGAGATGCTCTCCAAGAACTCCACGGAGCATTTTAAGAATGATCTCAGACCACAATCCTGTTCCTGCCAGTCTCAGGAGAAACTAGCACTTCCCTTCTAACAGAAAGGCTCTAGGACATGTGTGACTAATTTATTACAAGGTAATTAAAAATTATCTGTCTTACTGCAGTGCTGCATGATTTTGTTGAAACAAGCACTCTGGGTGAAGATGAGTTGAGAAGGGAACAGTTCCTTTCACGTGTCACTGGTTCCTCTCCTAATGGGAGGGAAATAGCTGGCTGTCCTGCCATGGTGCTGGATGAGCTAATTGCTGTCAAGTGTGGGGATGCTATTCATGTGGTTGTATTTGGCATTTTGAACATGCATCTTGGTTGACAGGGAGAGCTGCCTGTGCTCATAGTAGTGCTCCTGAGCTGTCCCACTGGTGGCATGGTGTGGACTACATGGATTAATGGAGGATGCTGTTGATGAGAGTGCAGCTTCTGTGGCCGGCAGTGAGCCTGGAGATAGACCCTCCACATAGCCCAGGCAGCCAGTGGAGACAAACCTGTTGCAAATGATTGGTGGGAGGGGATGAACAGCCTGATGCATCTTCAGACCTGGCAGGGAGGAACAATGTGCTGCCTGTATCCTTGTGATCAGCTGGTATGCTGTGGGGTGGGATGAATGGGGAGGTCATACTCCCAGGGTTCTTATCTGCCAGTGCGTCCTGTAACGCCCTAAATGGCACTGTCTGTATAAATCCTTCTGCCTGGGCAGCTGCTGGAGTTGGCAGATACTGATTCTTGTCCTCTGATAGGGATGTATTAATCTTTTGTAAGGGATGACTCAGCCAAGCAATACAGCTGGTACACTAACATAGCACAGAGGTTAGGATGGTTGGCCTCAGCCCTGCTAATATGTGAGCAGATTATTCTGTGCCTGTTAGTAATGAGTATTTCTGAATGGCAATGGCCACTGCTTCTTTCTCCAGTGTCTCACCAGGAGGTGTTTGGCATCCTCTGAACATATTTGATCAAGGAAGAATGGTGGCAGAGAGCCAGAGGACATGACTGTCCCCTGCTTCCACATCCTCCTGGCAGTGAGCAGCACCTCATGGCTATCTGAGAGGGTGAAACCCCCGGCATAGGTCAGGGGTGACAGTTACTGCCAGAGAGATACAGGTATTTCAATAACACCGGGGTAGCTGTGCCGAAACTTTGGAAGGTGCAGCAAGAACAGTCAGCATCGTAATCATAGAATCATCATAAAATCATAGAATTATAGAATGGTTTGATTGGAAGGGACCTTACAATTAAATTCCCACCCCCCCCTGCCATGGGCAGGAACACCTTCCACCAGACCAGGTTGCTCAAAGCCCCATCCAGCCTGGCCTTGAAGACTTCCTGGGATGGGGCATCCACAGCTTCTCTGGGCAACCTGTGCCAGTGCCTCACCACCTTCATTGTGAGGAATTTCTTCCTAATATCTCATCCAAATCTTCTGTCTTCCAGTTTGAAGCCATTGCCCCTTGT
>NW_009605481.1:16437-27280 GCF_000690535.1 Cariama cristata | reverse complement strand
CGGGGTGACGCCCGGGTCCTCACTGCCAAGGTGAGAGGAATTCTTGCGTGGGGACAGGTGGCCCCAGGGTGCCCCCCTTACGTCGTGGGGTGCCCGCTTTATTTTCTTTTAGGACAAGAGCGAACGGTCTCAAGTTGAGCCAGGGGAGGTTCAGGTTGGATATTAGGAAGAACTTCTTCACTGTGAGAGTTGTTAGAGATTGGAACGGGTTCCCCAGGGCGGTGGTGGAGTCATCGTCCCTGGAGGTGTTCAAAAAACGTTTAGATGTGGCACTTCGAGACATGGTTTAGTGGACATGGTGGCATCAGGTATACGGCTGGACTTGATGATCTTTGAGGTCTCTTCCAACCATAATGATTCTATGATTCTATAAGATGTGACCGTGTGAGGAAGACCTTGGGTCTTTTTTGCTGGGACCGTGGTGGGTGCAATAGTTGTGTGTGTGTGTGTGACCGGTTGGGTGCTGGTGCTTGGGTTTGGCTCCTGTAATCAAATTCTGTGTTGGACACTGCTGGATGGAAAACCTGACCCTGCCTGTTTATACAGTGAGTCCTGCTGAGGACAGCGAGACCTCCTCTGCCCCACAGCTCTCTCCGTAATATCCTGGTTGCACCTTGCTTTCTGTCCAGGGATGGAGTGACTTGGCCGAGGCCAACCTTGGAGTCGTTTCCAGACGGAGCTTTGGGATTTCCAGCGTCTTCCCCAAGCACCGTAGATGTGGCAATTACGGGACACCCTCTAAAGAGACTCAGGGCTCCAGAGTTGGAAGAGTTTGTGGCTGTGACCGTTGTCCCTCCTGCAGCGTGGCATGCTTGTGGGGGCAGATGGAGGTAAGGGTCCTGGTTTAGCAAGATTCGACTTTATGGGGCTGGGATGTGCCTGAGATTTAGCTGGTGAGCTTAGGAGCAAGTCTTTAAGAGCAAGTAGCGTTTTCTTAGCAAGGCAGTAACCAACTCAGTCTGAGCATGATGTGCAAGTGCTGCTGTGTTTTTAAGATGTCCGTAGACTTTTGTGCTTGTTAATGGGAGTGTTGCAAGTCGTCAAGCTGCTGGTGCTGTTTTGAGACGTCCAATGTGCAGGATCTGCTCAAGGGGCTGCCTAGACCGACCACTCTGTGCGGATCATCCAGATATCAAATGGGAACAACTTGTTTGAAGTTATCATAGGAATGCACAGCGAGGACTCACTTTTCCCCCTATGTATATTAATCAATATTGCATTTCATCTGCTACTTTATCATCCTGTCACTTGGTATTACGATGCCCTTCTACAGCTCCCCACCGTCAGCTTGTGTTTTTGGAGCCCTAAATAACCTGGCCTCTACAACAACCTTTATAACCCTCCTCTCCCATCCCTCTTCCAGAGCACCTACATCCAGCAGCCCAGGCCCTCGCTCAGGTCCCCTGGGACGCTGCCGGTGACTTCCCTTCATTGTGAAAAGTGACCTTTTGGTCTCCCCCTTTCTCTCCGATGTTTCAACCAGTTGTTGGCTCAAGAGACTGCCCTACCATTCACTGCAGGACAGCTAAATGTCTTTAAAGGCCTTGGGTGAGGAAGTCACTCAAAGACCTTGATCCAAGTCAACTCTATCAGCTGGACCATCTCTGTCCTTGTGATTGCTTCAAAGAAAGTTAAGCATTACAGAGCGTCACTTCCCTCTGTTGAAGTTCACAGACTCTTCCTCTTTACTTCATATTTATCATTCAGCTGTGAGTTTGATCCTCTATTACAATTTCTACCAGACTCGCTGAGTTTTCATACCCAGTCCCCAGGAACACTTCTCTAAAATTAGCCCCATGTTTGCCACCTTCCGTCCTCTGGTCCTGCTGCAGACTGAAGCAAAGGTTATCCACTGCAGTTAATGGTTAAGCAACTTTTTATGCGAGTGTTTTTACCCTTGGGTGAATACCATCTGATCCTAGAGATTTATTACTGTTTTTTTTCTATTTATTTTAAGCAGTAGAGGAAGTCATGTCCTTTACACATGTTACAGTACCCCCCCTTGGTTTGGGTGTGTTAGGAGCGGAGTGAAAGAGGAAGAGAAGGCACAAACCCCTTTATGGGTAGTTCCTTTTTACGCCAGTTAATCCAGTCCAACTACCATGTTGTCATGCCTCCTCCCTCCAGATGAACCTTTTCCTCTTTCTCTTTTCTCCAGCCTTCTCCTTTCCTCCTGCGTTTCTAGCCATTGCTGGGACAAATAAGAGGGGACAAGAATTGCCAGGTGGGACAAGCCCCGTGGCTCTTTCCGTCCTGTAAGCACCAGTGTCTCATGCCCCAAGGGATCGTACAAGATGCCCCAGAGTGGGGTCTGGAGGAGGCTTGTCCCCACCCCAAACTGGCCATAATCCTGAAACGCGGACATTCATGTCCGTTGGGTTTTGCTGTCATTGCCGTTGTCAGAGCTGCTGTGGCCATGGGCTTCTGCGGCACGTGCAGGTCTGTGCCCACCAGCAAGCCTGAGGTTTGGAGGAGACCCTCCAAACCGCGCCGGCCGGTGGAGGAGCCCCTCCAAACCGCGCCGGCCGGGTTCTCAGGTCAGCAGTTGGATGGGTAATCACCCAGCGCAACTGGCGGCACGGAGACTTGGCTGAGACGAAAGGTGGTAATAGGGATGTGCACAGAGGAACACACCAAAATTGGAGAGTTTCCCGACTTTGAAACCTGAACTGCATAGCAGCCTTTGGAAGACTTTCCATTCGCTTTCTGAACTCTCAGGCCTGAATGTCATATCATTTGCCCAGCCATAAATAGCTGTGAATTAAACAGGCAGCTTTTTTGGCTAACAGATATGTCTGCTAGTGCTGGAGTGTTATCTTTGTATCCCACTGGTGTTTGCATTGTAGATCAGGAGTCCTAGCTGACTTTGGCTTTTTTTTTTTTTTCTCCCAAGATTTAAAGAGCTGGCAGAACATTTATTCAGTTGTGCAACCTCCATTCAGAGTACTTCTCAGATCCTGGACATGGGGCTCTTTTTTTGTCCTTTGACAGCCGCTGTAAATCAATAAGGCAGTTGGAGGTCACTTGTAGTCAATCAGTAACCAGTGCTGGCGCAGGGGAAAACACTAAATATTTGGTATAGAAACACAGGCTCTAAACTTGAAGTTCTAGCTCAGGGTGACATTTTCGCAGCCGTGCCTTCGGAGACCTGGCTCCATCCAGCCTCGGTGTAGATACCCAGTCTGGCCATGATCTTTTCCTGGTAATTATCTCCACAGAGAATTTCACAGCATGTGCACATCGCACAAATTACAGCAAAGCAGGGGGCAAGGTGCTTCAGGTGGAGGAAGTGGGTCTCGTGGCGCAAGGTGCTAATTTGGTGCCAATGGAATTACTCCTTTAGGAAGTCATTAGGTGTTGGCTGAAGCCATGCGTGACCTTCATCACAGCCACCTCCCTCAGGAACCGAGACCCGTGGCCAGGTGGTCATTCTTGCAGGGGTCCCTAAATCCCTTTGAAACAACTGGGAACTAAGCTCTTAAATACCTTTGCTGTCTGAATCATATTGCAATGGCGTCATCATCTCTGTTTGCTCCTAGTTCTGGAGCTGGCTGCCCATAAAAACTTCTGCCTGACCTCATCTCAAGCTCCTGCAATGAGAGCACACTCAATTTCCTCTTTCCTTTGACCTCAGCTGCTCTGGGCTTTGCAGGGATGCAGGATCCTACCTCTGAGTAATCATCCAGCCATCTCTCCGTGCGTGCTAACGCGAGGCCCTCGTGCCCTGCACCACCGGCTGTTGAATGCATCAGGCCCTATGCATAACCTGGACGTGCTCTAGCAGTCCCCCGTGCAGGAGCTGCACACCATCACTTTTTTGTCAGTATTTACAGTTGGACTTGATGATCTTTGAGGTCTCTTCCAACCATAATGATTCTATAATTCTATGATTTTGTCCCCCTCTTAATAGCACTAGGCTGCACTGACGGTTTGCACCATAACCTGTGACTCGTTTTCGGATCCATCTGCTGCATGGTTTCCATTGAGCTGCAGGGTTTGCAGATTCCTGTGTTGCACTTTTCATCTTCACTCCAGACTGGGAGGTGGGCACACTGTGCTGGTGCCAGTGGCTCTGCGCTTTCCTCCTGCCTCCCTGGTGCCTTCCTGAGCCCCGCGGTGGTCCGGTGGATCTCGGATCCAGCTAACATGGCTCTGCTCCCTTGCTGCTTCCTGGGCCAGTGTCTGTGGGAAATGCTGCTTCTCTGGTGTCCAGATGTGGAGGAGAAGAGCTTTGACAGTGGCCGATGGCTGTGGCCCTGTGGCTTTGGAGGTGGCATCCTTCCTCCAGCTCTTCCCTGGAGCCTCAAACAGGTGCTTGTGCTCCTTCCCAGCCCACTGCCATACAAGGAGAGGAGTCAAGCAGGCTTTTCCCTTTCTCTCTCTCCTCTCATATGTTTAGTACAAACTTTAAATACTGGCATTTCCTTCCAGCTTTCTGACAACCTGGAGAGATGCGCCCCAGAGAGCAAGATGGAAAACTAAGTGCATGAGCAACACAAAAGGGATTTTCTGATCAGGAGCCACATGCAAGTGCCTATTAGCCTTGCAAAGGCTTTAATGACATCCTTCAGTGCCTGGCCCTGTGCGTAGGCTTTCCTCAGGCTGGCTGACTGGTCAGACTTGAATTTTAGGCTTCTTAAGGGTTTAATAAGAAGCTGAACTAAAATGCTAGCTTTGAGAGGAGAGCTAAATTCTTCAAGGTCAGAAGGTGGAGAGGCTCAGGGTTAGGGTCAGTCCCATGCCACGGGGAGGTGCGGTGCTCCCAGGATGGCCAGGGATGGTTTTTCCCCCGGCGAGCAGGGGAGGGGATGCCCATGGCACTGCTCCTTCTGCTTCGGGGCAGCCGTGGTGTTTCTGTGCAGTGGAGCACAGCCCTGTGCATCCCCGGGGGCTCTCAGTGTGGCTCATCCCTCCCAATGAGGCTAGTCACGTCCAATTTGTCTTCTCTGGGTGACCTGGCACCACAGGGCTGCTTGTTGGCACCACGCCGGTCCTGGCCAACGTGCCTGCGTGGCACCACAGGAGCCGAACGGAGCAGCCTGGCCCCTAGCAGAGTGGGGATCACATTCCCGTGTGGGACGGCAGCTGGGATTGATGCTCGCCTGTGTGTCCCACTGACACCACAGAGCCGTCCCGCTGATGCCCCAGGGCTCAGAAGCAGCCCGGCTCCATAGGTTTGGGCAGGAGCTACGCAGGCATGGCCATACTGTGTCTGGGAGCTGGGCTGGCCTGTTTGGTGTCCGTTCCCACTGCACCAGGTTGGAAAACTGACCCAAAATGTCCCCTGGGATCCCCTGTGCAAGGAAGCCTTTGCACACTAGGACTGCATTACCAGAAGGGGCTGGGAGACACGGTGTGCCTTGCACAACCCTGGAGCTCAGCGCAGCAGATCACCTGCACGCTCACTTCGCTTGAAGTGCGTGCTTCGTTCCCAGGGCTTTCCCTGGCAGTAAAAGCTAAGATGGCATTTTAGACCCCAGGCTTACACGCTGTGCCGTGCTAGCTGGAGAAGCAATGAACTGTGTGCTTTTTGCTCTCAGCTATGTTTGCATCCCAGCTCTTCTGGAACAACCGGGTACACGTTTCCCGAGTCACTCCAGCACTCCCACACTTGCAAAATCCTTTAGCTTTTGGAAAAAAAGAGCCATATAAAGCCATTCTTTATTAAACCTTCATCCTCTGATGCCTCTGTGTTAGAAAGTATGGCAAGAACATGCCACTTCCTACGGCTTGCTTGAAAAATGACAGATGAGCCATCGAAACAGCGGCACTTGCCACAGCCAGGGATGATCCGGCAGAGGTGCCAACTGCTTCGGAGGGCAGCGGGGCCGGCATCTCCCTGCTCCAGAAAGTGGTCTTCACAAGAACATACACAAACATTACAGACCTTTAATCAGAGTTTTTCTCATGTACACATAGGAAAGGTACAACAAAATACCAAGCCGATATTTTCTTGGCCAGCAAGTCTGATCCAGGCTCCTCTCCCTCCCACCTAGCTTCTTCTGAAATTATACAAATAACCAGAGATTTAGATCTGTTCTTGTTTCTGAAGCATTTCGGACATAACCCAAGCCCAGACCACTGGGAGAGAAGCCCAGTTCCCTGTCATGCCGCGGTCTGTGCCCGTGGCTCGGCTGACAGAGCAGGGCATGGAAAACCTTCACGGGAACCAGACCCGGACTCACGTTCAGCGCTGCGACCCTTGCTGTTAGCTTTCCTCCCCGCAACAGCAAAATACCCAACATGCACAGGCTTCGGGGGGTTTAGAGCCTTGCACCCAGCATCTCCTTCCCCCCAGCCCTTATCATGCCCAGCCCCAACACACGTCTGCAAAAGTAGATGCGTGCCCACCGCTGAGCACCGGCCACCGGCCAGCCGCCCGCGCTGCCGTGAGCCCGTTAGATGGCACCACGGATTAGCGCTCGCTGCACCTTCCTTCTTCTCGCCCAAACGTGTCTTGACTCCCATCCAGCCTCGAACCGACCTTTTGTGCCAGGCAGAAAGCTCTGGGCACCGCCACAGTAACTGGCTGAACCCACCGAACAAAGAGCAATGATAAGGCTGGCCATGCCACGCTCGCCCCTCTTCCCTGCAATGACAGTCCTTAGCAAGGCAGGGTTTTTTCCAGGATCAGCCTTTTCTTTATTTAAGGATTTTTTGCATAGGCAAACGTTACATTTTTTGGACACATAAATGTTAAAATGATCAATCCTATGTGTATGCATGTGTTCACACCCACAGCCTGTGCTGGTTTTCTTAGGGTATTTATTCATACGTGTATATACAGTGGCCTGGCGCAAAATGTTTTCCGTGGTTTGAAAGAGTGCTCTAAAAGGGTCAAATGGATAAATGCCTTGAAAGAGTGTCCCCTCTGTGTGTCTGTGTCTGTGCAGTTCGGTTTCAGCAGCTTTGTGTCTGTGCAATACAGTCTGCAGACTGTGTATTGCACTTTACTATTTTGTATTTTGTTCCAGCTCCTCTTACTTTACTGTCTCACCTATAAAACCAGGATTTCTAATGAAAATAAGCAATAAATTGCTGCGTGTGCTCAGGTGTAAAGGATTTTCAAAAGCAAGACAGCTGGCAGCACACTGTTGTCCTTGTGCCTTGGACTGTTTGTGATAGACAATATACTGATTAAAATAAAAATAGGGAAATGCAATGGAATGAGGGTGCTTGCTGACCTTGTTCTGATGGCAGAAAAGTCATTTTGGGGTGAGACCGTGCCTTGAGCTTCTACAGGGACCTGTTGTCCTGGGCATAGGATCACGGGAGTTTTTTTCTCCAATAAGGATTGCAAGATAGGTAGTAGTTACCATTTAAAAATGAGGTACAATCCAAAGGAAACTGCTAGGAAAATTTCAACTAAAAGAAGCAAATTCATAATGCATAGATTGGTTAAATGTGCACAATTGTGAATATAGACAATAATTTACAGGCTTTTCTCTTTAAATATTAGTGCTGCTGTGAGGAGACAAGAGTGTGACTTATAATGACTTACCACAACATTTCCATGCTGTAAATGAGACAGATTAAGTTGACATTATATATTACTTAGCTGTGTACCAATTAGCTAAACAAATGCTATGAATTCCGTCATTTATGATGGAAGCTACGTAAAAATTGTATAATTACTGCAGTGAGTCATCTAGTTAAATGGCACTCCTATATGGACGAATTGATTTCAATGCAAGATTAATAGCCTTTTGCTGCTGTTTTACGTGCTTGCCAAAGACCATACTACATTGTTGCTAAGCATCATTAATGGATTAAAATAAGGGTTCTGCATAATTCCTACAGTGTATCTTCAAACAGCTTTAGTTTGTGCACTAGCCTAGCGCTCGTTAGCCCTACATAGCACACGGGTCTGGGAGGCTGACACGTGTGAAGGAGGTTAATGCAATCCTAGGAACTCTTTCAAAAGCTCGCAGGTTTTCTTGTGGATGACTTCACGGAGTTTCCGCACGCGCCGGATGCTGGAGGTCCCCACAAAGCTGTCTGGCTGTAGGACAGCCATGCCATTGTGGACATCTCCCATGATGATGAGCTGGCCATCCACTGTGGTCATGTTGGGACATGGGCAGCTCCAGTCCATGTTCAAAAGCGTGATTTCTAGTGGTTCCTTCCCCAGGAATTTTAATCCCATTTTTTCGTCTTTGAGAATCTCCTCCACTGTCACCAGGGCATGTCCCGAGTCTTGGTCTTCGGTCAGCTCTGTTATACGGCCCAGGATAACAAAGTCGCTTTTGCAGAAGCTTGTCACCAGCTTCTGGCGTGGTTTGCAAGCTTTGCAGTGCGTGTTCTTCGGGAAAGGGCACATCTCTTCGCAGGCCTCCCGGCTCTCAAAGTTGTTCTCGTTGCCTCCACACCCGCCATAAATGAAGGACTGGCACTGCTTTGTCAAGCTGTTATAGGCCCATCTGGGCTCGTAGGCCTTGCAGTGACCTTGGAGGGCTGGGAGATTGCAAATGTTGATTGGGCCGTTCATGCACGTTAACATACAGTTCTCATAGGTCTCAAAGTGGTTGAGGTTGCTGTTACAATTCCCATAGATGAAAGTAAAGCAGTTGTTTTTCTTTGCATCGTAGTACCACCTGGTCTGCTCTTCCCCACAGTCTTCGCTGTCTGGTTGCTTCAGACACTCATCGGTTGGAAAATGTGTTTTGTTTTGGGAAGCTTCTTTGGATGTGGGTTCTCCTTTGATGACTGACAAAGGGAAATCAGCCCTGAGAAGGCCACCACTGTTTTTGGCAGTGCAGGTGTAGATGCCTGCATCTTGGAGCTGGGTGTTGTAGATGACCAGTTGGGCGATGTTGGTGACCACGACGTTCCCTCTGACATGATTTGGTTTCATAACAACTTTGTCTTTCCCATCGACCTGCTTCTCCCACGTGATCTCTGGCTTGGGTCTCCCTGTAACATCACAGAGGAAGCTGACGGTCTCTCCCACATAGACGGACTGATGGACCGGGTTGTTCACTAGGGCAGGCGGCAAGATATCAATGACCGTCGTCTCAGAATAGGCGGTAGTCGGGCGAGCAGTTGTTTCTGGTGGGATAGGGCTGGTGTTTGGCCAGGTAAGATGGTACCTACAGGTGACTACGTTCAGTGTAATGCCTTTGATGCAAGCTTCCGCATCCATGTAGCACTTGTTGTAGTAGGTGAGCCCGTCGGAGGCACAGGTGAAGCTCGGCTCCTTCTCACACCTGTCCTTGCACTTGCAGACAGGTTGCCCATCCCAGATGTCGCACTCTGAGCCTTGCTGGATGCACATGAAACGGTCGCAGGTTGCCTCTTTGGGCATTCCCACCGGCCCTTTTTTCCCCTTGACATCCATGTACCGAGCTGCCACGCAACTCTTCGTTCCACAGACATTGGGGCAGCACTTCTCAAAGGTCTCACACTCCTGTGGGAAAGAGAATAACCCGATCATTACTGGGGACAGAGTAAAGTCCCTTTCAGAGACCCGTCAAGCAGAGAGCCCAGAAACTTTCAAGGTGTTGGCTATGGGGACCTGGTCTGCCACAGATATCTGTGGTCTGAAACTCAGTGTCCCCACTGGCAATGAGTAGAAACATCCCCCCCAGCACCTCCCGAGAGGTGTCTAAATACACCAGGGTTTCTGAAGTGCTTCAAGAGAAGACTCTCGAGAAGGAAAATGTATTTCTGTTTCTTAAACACTAACCTCATCATAAGTCTCTCCTAGAGTCACATGGACTTCTTGACTACTGAACCAACAACCCCCCTTCCGCACTTTCCGAAATGCCTGAGGACAAGCCCTAAGAAACAAGAGCGGATGGAAAGTCTTATCATATGGCTGTAGGCAGTAATCCTTCTTATTTTCCACAGAAGTATGTAAAGTATTATTTGAATCCCCTGAGACTAACAGCCTACTCTTGGAGGTGAAACTGCCAAGGATTTGTAATTGTTCACATTGTAGAGGAAATAATAGAGTATCTCAAAAGTAAGGAAATTCTTGCTCCAAAAATAATTTTTCTATGGTATTTAGAAAAACAAACCCAAACCAGCTCATTATGGCTTCTCTGTCCTATTTTAGTCCTATTTTCAAGTGCAGCATTGCTCTTCTAGTGATTTATTACACCCCGTCTCAGCTACAGTCAGCTCTAAATTGCGGTTAATTTTAGCAGAATTTTCATCTTCCGTGCAGAAAAGGTATTTGATACGTGTGATCACAGCTGCCGTGTTGTTATGGATTACTTTAAGGGACGATGAACACTGCTACCATGTACCCAACGGGGCCACAATTCCAATGTGTGTTAAACCTCTACAACCCCCCTGAAATCCAACGGCTTTCTTCATAAGTGAGAACAAAATGTTTTTTAAGCTACCAAACTAAATAGCTTCCCCTGAGTCCAGTATCCTTTCCTTATTGGGAAAAAGATGACCTAATAACATAACTCTTTCCTCATTTCCAGCTGCACATTACTAGGTTTCAGAAGCAAAGTTAGAAACCAGAACGGGTAACGTTTTCAGCTGAGGTTAAGGAGTGTCGCTCTAGCAAAGTTGGTGGCAAACTCCTTGGCTGCTTGCAGACCACTCACTCCATGCAAGGTCCCAGGACTCTGTGCTACCACAAGGCAAAAGTGAATATTTGTAGCCAGTGGCTTCTGGTTTTCAGTTTTTGATCAGAAAATTATTAAAACATCATCCTCTGCTGCTGGCGTTTTGCAAGTGTTTTAATATTTATTGCTGCACCTTGTAGTTGAAATAGAGGAGGCTTATGTGGGACTGCTGAAGGTAAAAAGAGCACCTTCGTTTGTAACACGTGGGATCCATCTGAGCAAATGTCTTTGTTGACTTGATGGCCATCATTTTTCTCTAT
>NW_009605481.1:320-16413 GCF_000690535.1 Cariama cristata | reverse complement strand
ACCCCGCTTTTAGCATTGCAGGAACAACCTGGCTACAGAGCATAAACCCAATGACTTTTTTCAGCATGGTACGTGCTGCTGTCAGCCTGGTTCGGGCTGCAGGAGCTTTGCCGTTGGACATGATGTAAGAGGCAGGATGAGCAGGTCTTTTCAGATGCCAGCTTGAGGTGGCAGTGCTGACAGGCTGAAAAATGAATTTTAGGGTAAGCTAAGCATATTTTGAGCTGGGAGCATCACAGAGAACATCTGCCTGGTCATTTTAACCATGCCCCTGTTTTGCACTCCAAGCATGCTTTGTGTTTCAAGTGCAGCAAAGGCTGATGATTTACATGTTAAATCAACCATTTCATACAGGATTCCTCCCAGGAATAAAAAGCATTGATGATGGCCACCACCAACAAAGAGCATGGTGACACTGCTAAAATACTATGGATTGGCCCCAGGGCATGCTGAGTTCTGGACCATCAAATTTGGGTGACAAAAACGCAAGGAAAATGATGAAACAGAGCAAGCACTGTACCCACATCAGCATAAGTGACAGCTGCCACACACCTCCTCACTTAACTGATAACTCATCAAACCTTTTCTATTTTATATAGGTCATGGGTCAATTAAATACATGCACTCTCTGCATCAAGTCCTGCGCGGTGCCGGCGCCTTTCTAGCTGGAACAGAAACAGACCGCGGTGCAAACAAGCCCACCGACAAACCCCATCGCCCGCGACGCAGAGATAAAACTGTGCATCACTCACCAGATCAGCTTCACACTCTCTCTTGCAAGTGCTCTGGGCATCTACCCACAGGTTGGGGTTCATGTCATTGGGGCATATCCCAGCGTGGGAATACCGGATTGGAGGTAGGGCTCTCCCTTTCAGAGAGACCTCCAGAAGCAAGAGGACACTGCTCTTCCCCAGCAAGATCCACATCCATCGGGTGAACAGCACCAACAACATCTCAGAACTTCTCCAGGGCAATGGCAGTGACCGAGCTGGAGGTAGTTCTTGTTTGCTTGGGGTTGGTGGTGGTTTTTTTTGGTAAGCCTTAAATTCTCGAGGAACCCAAATGCACCTGACTTCTGTAAAAACTTCAGTAAGCTCCTTCGCTGCCTCTGTTGATAGTGCAGTTTGGTCTGGACCTCATTGGATTAAAGGTCCTAGGAAGTTACCCCCTTATTTTAAGAGAAACGCTAATAGTCTGAGCAGAGTTAGCTCTATTTATACCCTGCCTCTGTTAACAAGTCAGAAAAAGTAAACTTGATTTCTTTGACAGGCACACGCTTCCTATGTCCTGGTGGCAGTCAGACAGATTTGTTGCAAGAAAAAAAAGCTGGAAAGAGTTCAAAAGGCTGGAACTGGCACGGTGGGACCCCTGCATGTTTCTGAATGCAGGGAGGCCTTCTTAACCCCTTTAGACCTAAAGTACTTCCCTATGCTAAGAATGGCATTTGCTTCTGAAAGAGTACTTGTCTAAATAACACGGAGCGCGGTCAGGGGATTTCCCCACGGCAAGGGGCTACACAATCACTTGCTAAAAGGAACATGTAATAGGATTGAAGCAATTAAAGCTAGAATATCATATTTTAACAAAGGAAGCAGGGAAGAAATAACTTTTTTAAACTTAGGATCGACAAAGCACTACGTCTTCATAACTTCTCCCGGGGCTTCTCCGGGCTTTTTTCTTCTCTTTGGTGGGGAGATTTCCAGGATGCTGGGTGTAATGCTGCCCTCCAACCCCACCAGCAAGACGTTAAAAGTGTCCCTGAATTCCTCCACATTTCCTGACAGCCAGATCCCATTGTACAGTGCATTGCTGACCCCTTTAACAGCAACAACAAAAAAATAGTAGAAGTTCAACTCTATGGAAACCTGCGTAAAGGAATGTACAGCATTTTTGCATTGGGAGGCGGGGGGGAAATTCAGTCAAGCTGAGTTCCTCGTTCCCCGATTATTACAGCAAAGGGCTGATCCTGCTCGTGCTGAACACGTGCCAAAATCCAGAGATGAGTGGCAGAAGGCAGAGTTGCTCAGCACCTTCCAGGATTAGAGCCTTTGGGCTGAGTTCTGGGCTAGCTTGGATGGATCCTGCATGGTGCTGAGAGCCTCCTGGGAGGAGCAGGTAAGTTTGCATCCCACGTGGGGCTTCAGCAGGGCCAGACCAGCAGCGCTGGGCTTTGGGAGGAGGGAAAGTTGTGCATCTGCCCTGTGTCCGGCGCTGAGCGCTGCAAAGCCGACAGACCCGGGCACAATCAACCCTTACTTTAGTAAAGTTTTTCCATTGGGTTTATTGAACCAGGGTTGGTTTTTATGGCTGAGTTTGGGCCTAATTCTCCCCTGAGTGATGATGGCTGCCAACCAGTACAACCAGCAGTGAACTGGGCCACCATGCAGGCAATGCCCCAGGCCACGGGGCTCCTGCTCCTCCCCCAGGGCAAAGCAGCAGAGCGCAGTGACCTGCTGGTGTTTCCCAAGGATTGCCTCCGAAAGGAAGGGAGAGCAACCTGGAGCTGCTCTGCCCTCGGCTGTGGCATTTCTGTGGCAACCCACGCTTATAAAAGAGGCTCTAGCAGTTTTGATTTGTGTGGCCACATTAACGATATGCACAGTATTTGAATTTCATATGACGTGCGGGGAGAAGTTGTCCAAATTAGCTATTTATAAGGAGCGAAGTCAACCGCCAGGCAGCAGTTTGCAGTTGATTTATTCTCTCTGAAACTTCAGAAACCTGCATGACACTTGTACAAAGTGCGGCTGTGCGCAAAATGTTTTATTCAATACTTGTTTACAAAGACAAACGCAGCACCCTGTGATGCCTAAAAAAGCCAACCAAAAATGACACATTCCCAAGAGGTACTTAAAATTCTTACAGCTCTATTAACAATAAAATCACATGTATTAGTGGTTCTGTTGACTAAACAAAGACACTTTATATTGTAAAACTGACTACAGATAAGCTTTGAAACCAGCTGTATGTGGGTCTCGAAGTATGCAGTTATCCTGGGTGCTGGAGGAGCTGCTGTGATGACCCCAACAGCCGCTGTACATGCAGGGAATTTGCCCTCAGTCCACGGCATTGCCACCGTGTAGCTGTGGACATCATTTTTCCCTGCCATCTTGAATCTTTTCGGGCTGTTTTACCCCTTACCCACTAGGCCAGAGGTGGGGAGCTGATGAGCCCACGGTGCTCTTGCAGCCTCCATCTCCACTCCTGGTGCCAGAAAGCCACCTCCTTGCAAGCTTTGGCCATGTTAAGTGAGAGACCCACCAGTGTGGACCCACCCTAGATGGGACTCCCTTCCAAGAAGTCAAAAATAATACTACCTTATTTTTTTTCCCCCTCCCAGACCAAACATCCCTTGCCCACAGGCACATTTCAGCTGCGGAAGAGCAGAGTGGGGCTCTGAAGAATCGGACGCTGGTTTGCATCAGGCAGACGGAGCAGTCTTCTGCTTTGCTGTGTCCTCCTCCATCCAGAGGGATATTCTCCAGGGACAGGTAAGTCCCACTGCAGCTTTCTGCTTTTGGCTCCCAGGTATCACGTTCAGTGCGTGACAGCCAGGACAGTGGAGCTGAAGAGGCGACAGGTTCATGAGCCCAGCTGAAGGAGCAGTTCCATGGGACATGCAACGCAGCTGATTTAATTGCATCCCTTTTGCAGGTCAGTGGGGTCGTTTAAGGAAAGGCCATCTGAAAGGCTGGATTTGATGTATTGTCACCTGAGATGTTGGGCCAGTGCTCGGCACAGTGGAGAGGGGAAAGGACATCCCATAGGAGCTTGGGAAAAAGGGCAAAGCAATTATCATTAATTACAGTGATGGTTTTGTTGGGTCACTGTACTAATGTTATAAATGAGGCACAGGAACCTCATGTTAACTAAGAAATCATGCTTTCAGCATAGGAAGCCTCTTAGGGAATCAAGTCCGGGCCTAATCCAATGGAAACAGGACAGATGCTGTGCCCCTCTGACTCCCATCACTCCAGGAACAGGGAGTGTTCAGCCCTGTGAAGGATCAGTCCCTTGGCCACTTGAACACAGCTGAGAGAGAGAGGAAAACAGCACTATAAATCTCCCTGTGAATGCCGGCAGGCAGCTCCTGAGGTCAGAGGAGGCAGTGAGGACTCTGAATAACCCTCAACAGCTGCCTCGTCCCTGCCAGGACATCCCAGACATGCTGTCACCCAAACCAAGGAGGACACCCAGGAGGGGACACCACTATGCAGGCTGCCCCGGGTTGGCTCAGGGACAGCGAGGACCCTGGTTGTCCCGGCATGGACAGCCAAGCTCTGCCTAATGCACTCAATATCTCCTGGGTTTCATTGCAGGCTGTTTTCTTGCCTGGTTTAAATTAGTTTAACTCCACTGACCTCTGTGGATCTGACTGGGTTCTCCAGAGCAACACCAGCTAATGCCAGCCATGAATTGGGGTCTTTGTCAAGGTCCCTGGGCATAGTTTTTCTGTTCTTTCTTGTTTATAAATCACCATGCATTTTTTTATTTAATATAAGAAAATAAAAAATACTTATTCTCCACTTCTATGAACAAATCTATTATGAACGCCAAATTTATGGCTTGTCTCATCCATGTCAGATACTGATGTGATAAAGATCTCCCCGGATGAGTTCAAGCCTTAGAAGAAACCTCACTACTCCCCCAAAATCCTCCTTTCTGATCAAGGCATTGATCTGAGTTTGTTGGATGGGCAGGTGGGACGAGCTTTCTCTAGATCTCAGATGGACAAACCTGAGCCCTGATGGCACAAAGCAACATCCCAGATCTGCTCCTGGCAGTGGGGACATGCGGTCTCTGACCAGCCTGTGCTCCACAGATGTCCGTCCGATACTACACCACAGCCCTCCTAGGATGCCCAGGGTCCTGGTTAGGGCTGTTGATCTAGAATTGGCTTAACTGTTGCTGGGTTTTTGTAAATGAACATTTCTTTGCCCTTTTTCTTACTCTTGCCAAGCTCCTAAGCGATTACTCTACTCTTCTCTGCTGTGCCAAGTGTTGACCCAGTGTTTGGTGTGACCCCTTCTAATCGAGGAGGGAAACGGGATTCTCTGATGCACAGGAAAGTATAATTGTGTTGGGTTTTTTCTTAAACCACTGCTAAAGGAACAGCAAACTGTTGATCATATTTATTAGGCAAAATGAGCAATCCTTATCTGGAGTTACTCAGCGGATGGTGGATTGATTTGCTGGTTTTATTGTGGAAGGGCACTTGGCCCGAACCGTCACCCTGCGATGTTAAACCTCCCATCTCCCATTGATCTCTGCCTCGGCAAAGGGGCCCTTCCAGATTCGGCCTCTCGTGCTGTCTGGGCCTGCCGCCACTTGCAGCCAGTTTTGCCAACACAAACACAAACAACCCCCTCTCCCGGCATGGCTGTGATTCATCACTGCTGGGTGGTAGCTTGCTGGCTGCGGCACCGGAGCGGGCATTTGTCTGTGCTGGGGGTGCAACGGCTGCCCGTAGCACCCACTGCCGGGACAGGCAAGCCCGGGGGTTGCAGGTTGGACCTGCGTGCCTCTGCTGGACCTCTTCTGCCTTTAAGCTTAGCTTAAAGCAAAGACTATGGTCCTCAAGGCCTCCCTTCTCCTCCACGCAGGTCAGCCAGGCACAGCAGGACCTGGTACTAACTCCCTGCACCACCCGGGCCAGCGATCTGTCCTAAACCCGGCCCTGCCTGCAGGGACCCTGCTCACGCAGACAGCCCCAAGGACATGCTCTTCTTTAGCCCCACCATCATCATTCACACTCCTCAGGTGGCTCCTTGTCCATGCACAGCTGAAAATGTAATGCCTGAACAGAAAAGTAATTTAAAAAAAACCAAAAAACCTCTGTCTCATTTAGAAAGTAATGATGTTCCAGTCTGTATGTAAAGCTTATTGCACTTAAAGCTGATATAGCCAGACATTTGAGAAGGAACGTCACTGCCAGATCCCTTTTGGAGCACAGCTGCCAACTGCTTGCCTCAAGCAGTAACGTTGCTTTCAAACTCACACAGAAATCCAGATGATGCTTCGGGGCCTTGGCTCTAGCTCGGTTTGGACTGCAAGGGGCCAGATCTTCCCCTTTGAGTGAAGCCCCTCTCCCACGAACCTCGGCAGGACCTGCTCAGGGGATGGCCGGGAAGCCCACCCTGGATGCCTTTCCACATCCCTGAACAAAAGCGCATGTCTCACGCTGGCCATGAGGTTGGCCACGGGAGCAGGATCTTCTGCAGCATGGGATGCACCTCTGAGCAGCAAAGCGAAGGCAAAGGCTGCCGTGCTGGCCATGTGCTTTGGGAGCACACGTATAGGAGCAGCGGCAGGTTCAGGCTGAAGGTATGCAATGGTAATGGCCTGCCTGGGTCCTACATTTGGGGCTGTTCGTATGCATAATTAGCAGCGGAAGCATATTTCCATTTCCCCCTAGTTAAGATTTTTGTCAGGGTTCCCTGTAAGCACCCATAACTGACAAGTGCTGGTTTTGACTTCTGAAATAACCCATCTGAGCAGCTAACAGCGTGTACGGACAGGCTCAGGGAACCGGGGGCATGTTTAGAGCAGCGATTGCTCACCGAGATGAGCCGCTGTTTATGTGCATTCTGCCTCGCGCGCAGATGCTCAGTAAGCAGAAGTTAATGTAGTTAGACAAAAGGGCTCAGTTTGGGGGGAAAAATCAATAATGTCAGGGAGTTTATTACAGGGTTATGGGCCACCTGCTCGAACTCAGCATTAGGCCTGCGTTACGTTGTGTTTCAGTGAGAGTTGATGGTGTTGCACTCAGACAAGGCTAGCGCTGGAATTATTATTTTATGCCTCGGCAGATGGCTTCTGCTCGGGGGTTTTATCTTTGAGTGCAGACATACGACTAATCATCATTTGCTTTCTCTTTCTCTGCTAACGTAAGCTGGGCAGGAAGCAATTGCCAGTTTGATGATGGTTCATTATTGTTAGGTTTATTCTGTCTGAAACAGCACAGCAAGAGGCAAAGAGGGTACAAAGGAAGATAATCAACCAGTTATCAGTGAGATATGGGGAAAAGCTGGGCTCAGAAGCCTGTCTTTCACTGGCCCATCTCTTTCTGACTCTTTTTCAGAGGCAAAGCCTTGGGTATTCCATAGACAACTCGGGGAGGCCGTGGAGTTGGTATCTTTGGATTGTCAAGATTGCAAAGGTCAAATGCTGGGAATGAGTTCATCCTGCCTTAGAGCAAGTGGGTCTCCCAAAGCTCCTTCCAGCCCTGTTCTCTGTCACCCTCAATGTGGCGCGAGATCTGCTCCATCAGTTAAGCTTTGAGTTAGGGAAACCTGAGATCTGTAATGCAACCTGGAAAGGCAAGAAACAGAAATCACAGCCACAGTGGCATCGTTACAAGGCCAGCCCTTGTCATGTTAGGCCCTCTCAGTTACCCACTTGCATGGTGTACAGGCTGGACGAGGGTACTGTCACCTGCTGAGCACTGGGGAACCCGTACCACGCAGACCCACGGCTGCAGCAGAGAGGCTTGAGCACCTCGCCTTGTGGCAGGTGTTAGCAAGTAGTGGCTAGTTTCATGGCTAGCTTGAATAACAGCACTTTAGGAAACTCTGCCACCAAATCCGTGGTGTGCAAATGGAGATACCCCTATGCCTTGCAGCACTGTAGAAGCCATAGCATCAAAACCTCAGACTTGAACTGGTACATTTGTTGTTGCTGTTTATGATTCTGAGTTTTTCTGCTCGGTTCCAGCTCGATTTGAATGAGAGCTCAGAGTAAAAGCGAGGTGCGGGCATGGTGCACGCCCAGGCTGAGTGCTCAGCACATCTTTTACCAAAGCCGGTGATGTTTCTCCAGGAACGTGAGTTAATTTAGTTCCACATGTAGGAGGCTAATGAATGTTATTAAACCCATTGCACAGAGTCACTTCAGTCTGCAAATGACCCTAATTAAACCTCCCTTATTTACTTTTAGGAATTTAAAGCTGGGAGGAAATCACTCGCTGAGTATCACGCAGCAACAGCCATGAAAGGCGGGAGCCCTGAGACCCTGCTTCCAACCCCCTGGGCACAATTTGCTTGTCAAAAACTGGTTCAATATAGAAATTTCACATTGCTTTTGTTTGTGATGCGGTTCAACTTATATAAACAGTAAGGTTTTAACCTGCTGTGCTAATTTAATTTAACCCCCCCAGCTGTCATCTTTCCTCCGTGAAAACCCAGAGTTTCTCCTGGTTTGTACTGTAAGCCTTAATTCCCCATGACTTCACTGTGAAGGTACATCTCACCGTCACTCTGAGCTGATCCTTTTAGAAAGTTTACGAACCTTCCACCGGCTGAGATCTGAGCTGAAAGTTTGTAAGGTGAGAGAAAACTACTGCAGACTTGCCTGGTTTTCTGCTTCGCTGTGAGACTTCACCAAACCACTGAATCTGTTGAAGTTTGGAAGCCCTTGTTGTGGCTGGGAGCCTCTCCAGGAGATGCAGAGCAGCTCCCAGTGACTGGGCTTTTCATCAGGCAACGAGTGTTGGCTTCTCCAGACAACCTGGAAGTCCCAGAGCTCCTCCGAGGGTTTGGTATCCAAAACTTCACTATAAACAATAATTAATTTTTACAAAATGGAACTATTTCCATTTCTGCAAATATCATGAAATCCTTTTAGCGTCAATTCTGTCTTCTTGGAATTTAAATCTAAATTAGGACAAAATTCTTTTTAACTGAAGAGTTATTGAATTTGTTTGGCTTTGCCAGTTGTCAGCAGTCCTGGCTGTCGCACAGCACATCCTCTGACCATGCTCAGAGTGTGACCTCTGCCAGGCACAGTCCCTACCCAGTACGTTGGGCATATGAACAGTCTTTCCAAGAGGTGAACTATTTTGTTTCAGTTTGCCCCGTGTACTCTTTTACCACCAGATGCAAGACATTATATGTTCTGCATTGCTTGAACCCAGATGGTGGCCATCAGAAAGAGTTAGTGAATGTCTTCCGGGCCACTGACACCGTTACTCAAAATGCCCAAAGCGGACTAAACGCAGATCTGGTATAAACAGGGTGCTCCTCTCCTGGCCTTCACTTGGCAGCAGATCTGAACGCAGGCTAGAGGTGCAAGCGATGTCTGCAAAGCAGTGATGATCTAATTCCATTGATCTTTAGAGTTGCAAGCCAATCCTGCCTGCCCTGGCAACAAGATGTTTGTCTGCATTTAATGGCTTTTTTTCATTGTCATTCTTTCTGATTTCAGCTAATTCAACATACATTTTTATTTTGATCTTTTATTGTTTGCAGTGTGAAGAATCCACCTGCAGCCTACATCATAGCAGGGTTCACTGAGATGCAGCACTTTCTTTTCCATGGCAGTTTTGAAGATGACTGGTCCTTGATTGTCTGACGTGGTGGTGGCCGGCAGAGTGATTGTAGGTAATGTTTAAGAGATTCACGTGGTTTAATAGTTATAATTTTCCTGTGCCTCTAGGGCCTGCATGTTGGGCTCATTGCGTTATCTAACCAATTGCTAGGATTGTGTTTTAATGATAGACGCAGCAGGCTGCCTTTGAGCAGGGAGGTACAAAGGAATCAAAGCATCGTTAGAGGCGAGCATTTCAAACACGCTCTGTAATGGCCTGATTTTTCTCCGATTGAAGTCGATGGTAAATATTCTGCTGACTTCAAAGGGGAGCGGGGTGAGGTTACAGCCAAACACTCTTGGAAATCCCACCCAGTGCTTGATTTTTCTTGACCTGAAGGCCAGTTCAGTCAGCTCTGCTTCCACAAAGGAGCTTTCAGGAGTCCTGTAAAAGCTGCCGGAGTGATTTTAGCCCTGGGTTCACATGGTAGCAGCATGTGAATTGCGGCAAATCTAGAGGACAATTCAGCCCTCCCAAGTTCTGATTTCTCTTCTGCAGATGTCTGGCTGGCATCGCTCTTGCTCTCTCCTCGTTGACTGTGGGGAAATTAAGGGCAATGGGATTCCTAATTAGGTACTTCAGTTTGGTGGGATGAACTCCTGCAGTGGGACAGGAGGATTTGGGGTACCCTCACAAAACCTTTGGCTTTGCTATGCATCAACCATGAAAACAAGCTGCCCTATGCACCTGGAAAATCTTTACATCATCTCTGCAACCCATGGCACGAGCTGTGACTTTGTCTCTTCCCATCACAGAGAAAATGGTCTTGAATTAATTTTTCTTTTGTGTTTCTTCTTTGTAATTTTACACATTTTTCTTTTGTGTTTCTGTAACACCATAGTTACAAACTCTATGCAGGGTGGAAAAGCAGACTTTTCCATACATTTCCAAACATCTCCATAAACTAATTTCCTTTCAAAATCAATTAGATTTGTCAATATGGAATTATTATCTACATGGGACCCATCCCATCTCTGCCGCTGACTTACTCTGTGAGCCTAGACCCCTTACTCCCTCTGTGCCACAGCTTCCACCTCTCTGAAGCGAACTGTAAAACTCACAAGTGGGTCAAGTGACATCAGTTTGTCTTTTCAATCCCTACTTCTTGCCATTGCCACAGAAGTGATGTGTGAGTGTGAGGTGTGATTTGCTGCAACCCCAAAACTGTCAGAAAAAAAATGACGAATGCAAAAATTGTATCTGCAGCCATTTGTTTGTGTCTCTTAAGCTGCAGCTTAAGCACAACCCTTTCTAGCTCACACACACAAACACACTTGGCTTTTTTTTTTAAACTTTGCCGTGGCTAGAAACTTAATACTGTTTCTGTTTCAGAACATATACTTGGTTTGTACTTTCTCAGCTCCTTCTCGATTTCTTTGAGGAATCTGGCGTACCAATGGCCATAGAAAACCAGGTTAGTGCACAGTAGAGGCTTTCATGGCCACTAATCTTGATGACAAAATTATTCGAACAAACACTTCTTGTGTCACCAATATATATTATGTAAAACCTTGTGACTTTGATTATGCGTCTATAATACAGATTAGTCTGTTTGGGTGTTTGGTGCTGACCTCCAATAAGCTCCTAAAGTATTAGCAAGAATTTGCAAGTGACAGGCAGGCAGAGGTGCTGTTCTGCTTAATCCCATTCTCGAAACTCTGACTGTATATGTCTGAACAGTTTCTGTTGCTTTCCTTAAGGCATTGGGTTATTTCTTTTTCTGCCCGCTCCCAACTGTCTTTGTCCTTCTCTCCACTGCTTTGATGTATCACAAACGTTGGAAGATTTAGCTAACCTTATGGATTAGAGCCAGGAAGACAGCAAGAACAAATTTAGAATAGGAGGCAGAGAATGTACCAGCTGGGAGGTGATGCTGTCAATCTCCATGGAGACCTCTTTAGTTACAGCTTTGCTAATTACTCTGTTGAATTGTATAGCATCTGGTTGAAAGCCCATCCAAGTCAATGGAGAGTTTCTAATGGACTGGCCGTGTCTCAGAACCATGAAGTCTGCACAGGGCATAGCCCCTAAGTGTCACCGGTTACGATTTGCATTTGTGGCTTTCTCCTTGATGGCCAAAACACAGCCTAAGTAGAATCCAGACACCTTGATCTGGTCTCCTGCATGGGGCCAGTTTCTTCTAAATTAAAAAGCCTTGCAGAAACAAATGTAGACCTTGTCTTAGCAAAACAAATTTTTTTTCTTAGGCATGCAGGTGAACCATCTCCATCACCTCGTTAACAGCATGTGCACTTTCCACAGGAGTCAGCTCCTGCAGGAGACGAAGTGGGACAAGATCCACAGAAGCCTTTTGGCTCCGAACACCTAGATAGGACATGGCCCTATGCAGGAATCGGGCAACTACATACATTTGCCCCATGTCCCCAGGATGAGCCTGTTTCATGGCTTGGGAGAGCAAAGTGAGGGACTACAGACAAGGGCAGAGAGGAATGCAGCCAGATGTCTGGAGAAAAAGCAAAGGTGGCCCCTCGGCTGCTCGGTTTTCTGGGTTAGGACATCTCTTAGCTCAAAGGGGACTGGGCTCACTCCTGGGGACCCTACCCACAACCGCAACACAAGCAACAACAGCCCTCAGGGGGAGAAGTTTGGATCCACGGCACTGCAGCTCAGGCTTGTCATTACTTGAAGCCAAACTAGCTTTAGACACTAATCCACTGAACAATTTCCAGTTGTTATCAAAATCTATTGGACTTCTTAACCACGAGTCCCTGAGCTGATGTACCACCCCCCTCAGGTTCCAGTTCTCTGACTTGTTTGTTCAGAAATTATTTATTTGTCCTACAAATAGGAACAATGTTAAATTAACAAATGAAAAAAAATCAGCTGCACACCATGCCTGATTTCTAAAGGGATTTGGCTGCCAGAGTGATCCTTCCCCTGCAGATAACCATTCCCCCAAATATCAATGCCATTTTCCAACCCCCCCCATAAAATTTCACTCCATGCTGCAGGCATGTACATCTGTGTGCATGCGTATGTGCTCACACCTGCTGAAAAATCTCTTCCTTAGGCATGCAGCTTCCCCTCGAGCCCCCACGGGATGCTAAGCAAGGCTGAAAATCCATGGGATAGCTGGTTGCACTGCGATTCAGGGATGCTCCAGACCTGTCCTAAATCCCAGCCCTCTGTACCACCATCTGCGTTGCAATTCCTGCCTGGCGATTTAAGGTCAAAAGAAAGATGATCGGTAAGTTCCCTGCAACTTTGCAATTCACTGGAAGGATTTATTTACCTCGTCAAGAATAAAGGTAGGGCTAAAGGTAGGGCCCCAGCCACCCACCCTGCCTCAGGTGCTCATCTTGTCTGACACTAGACAGCTGGAAATTATTGGATTCAAAGCTCGTTACCTTTGGCTCCTTTGACAGTAGGTAGAACACAATAGGCATCTCCAGAGGATGATTTGTCTGCGCTATTCTTAGACACCTGCCCGGGGATGAGATGAATCAGCCTCTGCGCTGGATGTTTCTTCCCATGGGCACGAAGTGAGCGTTGGGTGACACAGGCTCAGACTTGATAACGCGGAGCTTTGAATTTCACCTAATTCACCTACAAACTCTCACACAGGGACTTCCATGGGACCAGCACAAAAACTGGTGTAATATAAACTGCTTCTCCCACGTGACTTTGACTTCCTCCTCTGAAATTGTCTCCTCCGCATTCAAAGACTCATTGAAAGGCTCAAAGTAAGCAGCGTAAATCAGTTTAAATCTAGGAGAATATTGGGCTTGACTTTTAATTCATTCCATCTTTATTCTCCACCAGTCCTGCCATTTCCCTGAGCCTTGATGCCATAACAGCTTTAAATATCTCTCTGTGTGTGTATGCACATGAAGTATAACGTTTAAGGTTTCTAACTATTCCTAAATCTTATTTCTATGTCACTTAAACAAGTGCAGGGTTAGTTGAAATTGCCAGAAACATTATTTTGGTGGGTTGGGTGGGGACTGGGTGTTTCAAACATGATTTTACAGCTGTATCACTGTGTAACTGGGAATTAAGCCTTTAAAAAGATGTTTAATAATGATTTTAAATGACTGAGAACTTGGTTAAAGGAGTTGGGGAATGAAACCTGAAATGCAAAGGGAGTGAAAAACTTCATAAGCCTTAAAAAAAAAAAAAAACACAGGAGAAAAGAGCAAACAGACAGACCATGGCTTCTCCAAAAAAGGAGAAAAGAACCAATCCAGAGGTTCAGTCACAGTCGGAAGCTTGCAAAAAGGCAGATATTAAAACTAAACCAATAAAATCTGGAAAACTTGCTCCGAGGACAAAGAATGGCCCAACTCTCCCTTGTGATTACTCCAAGCAGCAGAAGGATGTCCAAGCACATAACAGCTAAGGGCTGGCTCTGCGCTGCCAGCCATGCCCCGGCGTTCCCAGCGATGCCCGCAGGCTCTCACGGCTGCGCCCAGGGCTGCTGGATATGTTTCCCCCTCGGGTGGTGAACGCACAGGGAGGACCTGTAAATCACAGAGAAAATGAAATATCACAGATCTGGGCTACACACACACACACACACACTCTCTCGTTGTCACTCAGAGCTCAGCGTGTTCCTGCCGAAGGCCAAGGACATTTAGCAGGCACATTGGGAAGCAAAGCGATTGCTTGCTTTTGCGCAGCCGAGCCACGAGCGCACAGCACCGGCTGCGATTCCCAGCAGCTTCCAAAGGCGACGGCCAGCCCTCGCCCAGCATCTGTGGCTGTGCATCCAGATCCGCGCAGCCCCTGCTGCTCTCCGTAGGGAGATGGATGCACTCGTGCCCTGCACAGGTACAGGCACCGTGGGGGCTTCCCAAGCGCAGGCACAAACCCAGCTGCCATGTGGGAAAGGGGAGGGAAGGAGCAGGGAAAGAACACGTTCTTGGCTTTGCTGGGTTTTGGTGTGTGCACCACCAGCGCCGATAAACGGGGAGGGGGCAACGCGTGCGAGGGGGTCCGAGGCTCCACGCGCGAGGCACCAGCAGGAAGGGTCGTGATGGCAGCGGGGAGGTTTGAGTCAAGTGAACTCGCTGCTAATCCTCTTCTACACAGCCTTTCTTGCGGGAGGAAATCTTATGACTCTGGGGAGAAGTACATTGTGTAACCAAGCAATGGTGAACCCGAGCTGCATTTAACAGGGCTTGGCACAAGCACGACAGGGTAGGATACTCATCCCCAGAGAGCGTGAGAGAGACCATCGCAGTGCATTGCCGGCTGGCTTCGAGTCCTTAAAAGCCCTGGTGTGGCCTTGGGAGAGGAGCTCAAGTACAGGGAATAAAAAAAAAAAAAGGGAAAAAAGCCCCATAACCCTAAAGAAATCGGCTCACTGCGCAGGGCTTCCCTGCGCTTGTTGTTGAAACGTTGCATAATGCCCCTTGGCACTGCGCAGAGCTTTGAAATCCGCAGGATCAAAGCTGTACGGAGACACTATGGATGCGCGGAGACAAATTTAAAGGCATTTTACAATTCTAGCAAGAAGCACAAAGCCACACTTTGGGCTCCTCTTGCTATTCCACCGTGACATCTAGTGGCACAGTGCAGTTTCACTGAGGAACTAGTGTTTCTGGTTGTAGGCCTACTCCTGCGCTCGTCTCCTGAATCGCTTTTCCCCATCGGTCTGAGAGATGTCATCACGTATGACTTTGGAAAGGGCTATTTTGCCACTTTATCCGATGGGATTTTTCCAGATTTAACAAATTGGGATTTAAAGCTTTCACAGCGTGCAAGAGAGCGTTCTGCTTCCTACAACATATCACCAGGTCTCCACGTTTGTGTGCCTTGTCTTTGTTTTACAGCTTTACGGCACAGATGCTGAAAATAGACAAACGGGGTCATGGGTTAAAAAGTGTGTCATTTAAGCCAGCTTTAACTGAAAAAGGAAGCGAGTTAAACTAAAAACATCTAGGTGACAGCAGCGTCCGGTTGAAGGCTCGTCTTCCAGGTGTCTTGAGGTCTGAATTTGTAGTTGTCACTGGGTAAATCTTGTTTGCAAACCGTTCTCTAAATCGAATTGTTTCTCATACAGTTGGTTGTGTCTTTTCGGTACGAGCTGGGCAACATTTTTGCTCGGCCCGTTGCAGGCTGTTGCGTGAGATCGACAGCATGTGATCTGGTGTTAAAAAAATGCCACTGAGTCACTGTGTAACCTTTGTCATGCTAGTTAAAAATGTCACCCCTGTTTGTGCCTATCCCTCCTGCGCTCATGAGGGCAGTTTGCAGGGATGCTGGGCATTTAGAGAAACAGAAAGGTCTAGCCTGTGCGCCTCAGCCTCTCCCGACTGATTAAGAGGATGGTGATTGTTCCTCTTTTTCTGTGTTTTGAAACTTCATTCATACTGATAGATATTTGGGAACTGTTTGGGCAGTAAATGCTGCAGGCATAGTCTTCACGTAATTGCCACAACTGCCATAGCAGGAGCATGGCAGTCCAAAGCGACTGCAACCCAAATCCTAAATTAAACGGCATGTTAAAAGTAATGTTGCTAAGTAAGCAATAGAAGAGAGGCAACGGGAAAAAAAACAACAAACAAACAAACCAGCTTAGTGCAAATTTCTCATGGTGGTAGACACTGATGCCAAAATAGAAACTGTGGAGTTAAAAAAGAGCTTCCCAACGCACACGGCAGTGATTTACGTAAGTGTGAGCAACGCGCTAGAGGCAGGGGCTGGGAATTAGGGGTGCAGGGCTGGGGGTGCCCAGGGACCCCCCAGCGGGTTTCGCTCCCAGCC
>NW_009605481.1:0-293 GCF_000690535.1 Cariama cristata | reverse complement strand
GCCGCAGGCCACGGTGGCCTCGCGGCTTCGAGGCAGGAGCCAGGCTGTGGCAGCTCAGCCGGTTAAAACCGCCCTGACGAAGGCAAAGCCAGTCTGATGTGCCCTGCCGGACGGGCTCGTTTGAATGGCAGCTTTTTCCCTTTTCCCCCGGAGCAGCCTCCCCGCAAGCCTGCGCACAGGGCCCGGGCAGTTTGCTGGGCAGGGCGGTGGGAGAGGGTGGAAGGAGGCCTGCAGAGGGAACGCTTCAGTTCGGGGGTTCTCGTTCGGTGGGTCGCTGCCCCTCCAGGCTGGTT
>NW_009605480.1:19732-36000 GCF_000690535.1 Cariama cristata | reverse complement strand
TGCCTTCCTCTTCGCCTGCCTCTGCGCTTGGCAAGACCTTATTGTGGCCTTTTTTTTACTTATTTTAATATTAGTTCGGTATTTTATCGCTTTGATAGTACACAGTATGTCTTTACAGGTTCTTCTGGAGTCTTAGTACTCAACTACTCTTGCAAGTCACACGCTGCTGTGATTCACTGAAATTACTTTTGACTTACAAGAAACTGTCATATTATCACACTTTAAAAAAAAACAAACACAGCTTGATGTTAACTTGTTAGCAATCTGCCTGTAATCTTGCTTGCCCAGCAACACTCTTTGCTCGTGTTATTTTTAAAGCACAGCACACAGACCCCTCCCAAAGCCCTGTGCTGGGATCACTTAATTATTTCTGTTTTGAGATTGAGTTAGAGCCTACTCACAATGCGTGTGTATTTGGCATGTCTCCTGTTAGAAATCTGTAAATCAGGTGCTTGAAGTATATTGTTCTGTTGGGGTCCATTCACTCATATTTATCTTAAAAAATAAAAAAGCCAAAACCACAAGAATTTTCATAAATGGCTTTTGAATATATTTTGATAACACAAACCAATTTGATAACATACATTACTTGTAGGAACAAATATTTTCATATTACATGTTATTCTCTGGAATCAGGAGGTCTTTGTCAAATACCTGTTTTCAGTTTGCTGGATTAAAGTGTGGTTACTTTCCAGTTCATGAGATTACCTAAAAAGATTTTTTTTTCTTCCTTCTCCTCCCTTGCTCCCTTAAATATATACTTTAAAGAAGATTAGAGTGTCTCTTATGAGAGAATTCATAGATCAAAGGTATCATCTGTTTAGCAATTTAAATATAGTTTATTTTTCCTGCTGGCAGGTAGAATGGGAAGAATAACAACAGTTTATACTTGTTGAGAGAGACTTATTATGTTGGTTATGTATTTAAACAAATAAAGCCTCTATATTTCTGTATTTCCTCACCCTACAGTTTTATTTTGTTTTCCTGTTTGTAAAATTAAAGGCTTGCATGGGAGAAAGATCTGCAACTGCCTTAAGTATTGTAAAAAAATCCAACCACCAAGACCCAAACAAAAACCCTTAAAACCTTTAGCTGGGCAAGAACACTTAGAGAACTTTGGATATGTAGGGAATAAAACATGTGATACGGTTTGTATAGAGCTGGTTTAATAAGGACACCCGTGTGGGAAAATGGTGTTCCCAAGGATATTAATGCTGTACCAAGAATGTCGGGATGAAATTTTTGTGGCTTATAATGAACAAATGAATGGCAATATGTTACCGTCTTTTTTGATGGTGAAATAAATGAATGGTCAAAATTAAATTATGATGGCTCAAAAAAAGAAATTCTAACACTATGTTCTAACGTTATTAGAAGTTTTCCCATAGAACAGAGGGATTTTTTTAAGAATTATTTTAAATGGGAAATATGCATCTCACTTTTGCCATAGGCTACATGCCCCCAGTTTCTGATGGTATATATTTTATACATTGTTTCAGGAAATGGTACAGTTGTTGCTGTGCAGCTGGATGTTGCTGAATAGTGTTTCTATGAGCTTGTTGTTCAGTCTGTCAGTTCAGGATGGCGAAGAACCCTAATTTTCAGGAAGTTGGTCATCTACCAACAGGCTACGTCCACTGTAGATCTTCAGATAGTTTTACTGGTGAGTGGACCAATGTATTTTATTGAGATTTTAACTTAAGTGTTTAGTTGTATGCCATTTTAACCACCTTGTATCGAGTGCATTAATACCTGTTTTATATGTGTGTTAATAATCTGCACTTAGTATATTGTTCTTTGTACCTAGCTGAACTTATTCCTACTCCTCTATTGGAGGAATATGTCTTTGAGCAGAACGTAAAATGTTAACACTACACCACTTAAGTAATGGGAATGTATTTACAGATGAGCGGTGCATAACTTCCCACATGCTTTAAGTCAAAACATTTTTGGTACTAAATTGTTGTTTAGAATACTGTCATTGAATGATGTGATTATTTACCATTAACGTGAGTTAACATCTGCTTTTCTTTTAATCCTTTCTCAACAGAAGAGTTGGAGATGACACTTAAAAAATTCTGTGAATTTCATTTACTTGATCTTTCATATTCTATAGCTATAAATTCGTACTGCATTGACTGTGTTGTTGTTATTGGATACTAAGTATCAGAACATGTTTGTGTGTTTTCCTTTCTGTTACAATTTTCACACATAGTCAACTTTGTTACTGTTATTTAGAAGTACAAAGGAACTTCTGTAGCAAGGGTTCTGAGAGAATCAAAGTATTTTACTGGAGTTATACTCTGTGTGTGTCGAAATATTTACTAAAAATTCGTGTTTCCTGAGATGTTAGCTTATTGTACCAGAACTTAGGAGGACAAAATATTTTTGTGTAAAAAGACATGTGTATATCCATTAAAAAAACCCAAACTATATGATTTGAAACAATGGTATGTTTCTACAGTAGCCTTACTGTCACACCTACCATGTTCTGTGAGTCTATGGTAATAGAAATTGTAGTCAAAGTGATATTTTCCTGGAATTTATTTAAAGCATAGCAAAATATTTTATGAAGTAGTGGATTACAAAACATTGAAATACTACTGAAAGCCCTTCTAGTCTACTGAGAACCAATTCCTATTTCTAGATAAAATAGCAGTGTGAGAGAATTATATTTAAGAAAATTCCCTTTGTGTAATTCTGACAGAATCTAGGTACAAACTAGATAATGAAGGAATTAAGTGTTTTAAGGATATGAAATTATTTACTCAGTGTTTATAATCCAGATTTATTTCATAAAATTTTTGATTCTAGCAATAGTCTGTCTACTTGCATTTATTTCTAGAGTTTCAATAGGGTTATCAGTGATGTAAATATTTTTTACTCATATTAAAAAAAAATCCATACTATTAATGAACAATTTCTTAAATTCCTTTTTCTGTGCCTAGTATATAAACAACTCTTCCATGTTTCATTGAAACAGCACTGCGTTTCAGAGGACTGTTTAGTAATAGCCCAAATGACGTGGGGGAAGTGACTGAGTACTGGTCTTTGTTGCAGCTCTGGTTTAAGAGTTGTTTAGTAAAGATGTCATTGGGGTTTTGCTGTTATTGCTGCATTTTCTAGATCACATTTTTGTGCGCTGTAACATGTTACATCTTACTTACTAAAAAGAAATATAGCAAGCTGAAAACTGTGGGAGTTTTGTTGTTTTTCATGGCACACGTGTAATATTGCACATTGCCTTATGTAATAAATACTAGGCCGCATTTTTCAACATGCTCACTGTTTAAGATGGCCACCAAGAAGCATGTCTTCCAATGGGATCTTAGACAGAAGTGATTTGTAGGCCTTCGGACTTAACAGATACCTGTTGAGATTGTTTCAGTTTTAATAGTGCCTCAGACTGACCGAGAAGATTGTTTGGGGCATGGACAAAGCTGCAGCAGCTGACTCCTGAAGCAGTTAATTAGCTCTGATTAACTCCTGGAAATAGGTTATGGTGCTGGCAAGAGGCTGGTAAATGGCTTGGCCTCTTGTTCTGAAGTTGGTTAAGTGTTGTTCTTTGACGGCCAGGAAGAGTAAACACCTGTATTCTCTGAAAGGATGGTGTTTGATGACAGAAGATGCCAAAGGGATCCAAGCTCCCGGCAGCGTCAATCTTTTTTTATTGTAAATAATACTTCGAGTTGCAACTAAAAAAATATATGTTTAGCTATACAGGGAAGTTGTGAGCTCATAGCAACTTGCCACAGCTGAAACAGTATATTACTTTTTACTTCCTCAAACAAGAAGTGTGCAGATCACTTCAAGCGTTGACTGAATTTGCACCATTAATTAATCCAGTCTGGGAAGATCTGAAGTCATGTATTATTTGGTTCTGTATTTTGAAGGTGGGACTGCTTTATATGGAAAATCCACAATACAGATGAAACTTGCATTGGAAATACATAGTAGTACACATAAGTGAGTTTGAGTGCTTCTTCAGTGTACTAGTGTTACCCCGAGAAAGCATATAAGGCATGTCCCTAATTTCATAAAGTTGCCAGTAGCCAATACTTTGTGTTATGTAAGCATTTGGAAGGCTCCTCAGCCAGAGGCTGGTAGCTGTTATTTACGTGTGATCAGCATGTTCTTGTTTGAAACTGACAATTTAGAATAGTGCATTGTACCAGCAATTTGGAGAGCATTAAACGTCAAAACAAATTTGTCTTGCAGCTTACACACAGGGATTCCTAAATTCCTGCCTTCACTTGCTGTAGTTCAGGGTCTTGATGTTCATAAGGACTGGCATCATTACTGTGTTAGCAGGTGTCCCCAGTTCAGACTTTGCCCTCTTCTGTACAGTGATTCTTGTTTAGAGAAAGATTTATGTACCTTTGAGAGGGAAGTGTGGTTTTGGTTTCATTTATTTATTTAACTTGAAATGGAAACAATTTTCCCTTGAACTTTTCGCCCTATTATTGGCATATGACAACATCCACAGCTACTGGAAACAAAGTTAGTGTGCAGCTGACGGCATTCCCTTATGTTTACCACTTTTATAGTCTTGGTTTTATGCAGACAGTACCTGTTCTTATTTTTTAGAGATATGAGTGGATTGAGGAAACAAAGAAGTAGAATGTAGAAAAATTGGAATTGAAAATAGTTTTTAAATTCAAACTGTGCCTGTACTTGTACATGTGTGAAGTATCATAAATGAGCTTCCCTAATCAATCAAAATCGGAACCAGCAGAAGAGCGATAGTACAGAGTTGCTTGATAATGTGCATGTAAGTCGCATGTAGTTGGCTTGCCTGACTTGTGAATGAAGATCAACAACAGCGATTATAGACTTGTAAGGTGCAGAAGTCTTGAAGGAATGTTGAGGCTTGAGATTTGCAGCTGAGTGACAAATACATCCTTTTGTTTGCTGCTTTGGTGTAACAAAAGATTTTATATTTTGAGGGCATTTCAATTTTACTGTTGTCTATAAACTGTCAAATAATTATGTTGTGATAAATCTTATTGCTGGTATAAATAGATGGAACTGGACTGATGTGAGTTAAGTTAATCTTGCTTGTTACAAAGTAAATGTTACTGGAAGGTTGTGTTGCATAAATCTGTTCAGTGCAGAGTTGTCTTAGCTAATTGTAAATTAACTAGTGCAAATGGAAGAAACAGCCTGCTGTTATGAAAAACTATAGAAATTAATTTACGCCAATGTATTCTGTGTTCCCATGGCTAGGCTGCCTCCAGTGTCTTGACTAGCATTACTGGTTCCACACTGTAACGTTAATTATTTATTTATAATTTATGTGCATTTTAATTCAGATAAAATTGCTTTCTAATCGTAACTAATTAAAATTGTTTAATTTTTAGTCTTTTTGTTGGAAGCTTTTTATTTGAAGTAAATGGATTGGCAGAACAACTAGGTGACGGAATTCTCTGAAATTTTTTCTGTTGGCTAGAATTGTTGATGCAAGCTGCATCGAGTCGTGTTGTAAATGAACTTTAATAGAAAACCTCTTGGTTTCATTTTTTCTTGTAATATATGGTAACTTACACTAGTCGCTTTTTTTTCATAATCACAGCTTGATCTTTGCCATTTTTTTTAATATCTGTGCCCTTTATAATACTGGTTGTTTTCTTTTTCCCTTCAGGCTACCAATATCACCATCCCTCCAAGATGAGTAACAGCCATCCGCTTCGTCCTTACACAGCCGTGGGTGAGATTGACCACGTTCACATTCTGTCAGAGCATATTGGTGCTCTAATGAATGGGGAAGAATATAGTGATGTTACCTTTATTGTAGAAAAGAAACGTTTTCCGGCACACAGAGTGATCCTGGCTGCTAGATGCCATTATTTCAGGTGAAGTATAGCGTTTTGTCAGGCTCACAGGAAATTTTCATGCAGATAAGATAAACATTGTTTCTCTATGAACTTTTCAGGGTGTGATCATCTGTCCATTGAGCGTGACCTTTTCTGTGTGAATGTTTCCCAGCACATCAAATCATTGTGTCCAAATATAAAAAGATAAATACCATGTCATGATGTTATTCTTTTGACCTTCATTAAATTGGATTTTGAAGGTAGTTTCACAAATTCAAGAGAAAGATAACTTCAGAACAGTGAAGTTCTGCTGTAAAATTGTTTTGATTTCTCTGAGTGTGGATGGTCTGCTTCTATGGAATATACTCAATTAGAAAGTTTAATTTTGATGTTTTGGAATTGAGTATTTAAAGAGGTCTGGCTGATAGAGATTAAAATATGTATTTTAAAGCTAAGAATAATACTAATCCATCTTTTTTAGGAGCTGGGCATTTTTCACTCTAAATGTAATTAATAGAACTTTCTGATAATCTTCTTCCAGTTAATTTTGTCAGAGCAATAAGCTAATAACTAAACTAATGTGTGAATGCAAATTGTGTTCAGACTGTCTATGATAATTTAAAAAATAATTGTGAGTGCTTTGATTTTTCTCAACATTCAGGATTTCATCAGAGTTACCATGTACTGGTTTTAGAGTAAGGAATACAGCATCAAGAATACTGAGATTTGCTAATGTGCCACTGCTATTATAGTGGCGAACTATTTGTTTCACTTGCTTTCTGAAAATTTTTCAGTTTTTTTTCTCACTGATAACACTATCTCAATTTCTGCTTTGCAAGCTACTGTTCAAAGTGGAGATGGAGCAATTGTTGTGTAGGATAAAAATATGATACATTAGAATGTTTTTCTCATGCAGCTGCTTTCAGACCAGGGCTGCACTTTAAATGCCAAGTATAAGGGTTTTTCTTTTGTAGATTCTTAAACCATATCCCCTTTGTATTCCCCTTGCTGTAAATAGTAATTTATTATTTTCTCTTTCTATTTTTTGCCTGGTTTTTATCAGGAAATAAATTTCTCAAATTTTATCTTCCTTATAGAGCATTATTGTATGGTGGAATGAGAGAATCTCAGCCTGAAGCCGAAATTCCTCTTCAGGACACCACTGCAGAAGCATTTACCATGCTGTTAAAATATATTTACACTGGTCGTGCTACACTACGAGATGAGAAAGAGGAGGTTCTCCTAGACTTCCTAAGCCTAGCACATAAATATGGGTTCCCAGAACTGGAGGATTCCACGTCTGAGTATCTTTGCACAATACTTAATATTCAGAATGTCTGTATGACATTTGATGTTGCCAGTCTTTATTCCCTTCCCAAATTAACTTGCATGTGCTGTATGTTCATGGATAGAAATGCCCAAGAGGTGCTCTCCAGTGAAGGCTTCCTATCACTTTCTAAGGTATATCTTTTGTTTGTACTTTTTTCCCCAGGAATGCTAATTTTAATCTGTGTACAGCTTCGGGATAAAATACTAATGAGGGCACCAAATACAAGTTTATATGCTAGTTAACAGGTATCATTTTATACTAGTGAAACTGTGACAGTTGGAAATGTTGAAACCAAACTGAACTGAAAATCCTGATGATCTGTTCTGAATTTTTTTGGTATTTAATTTTGACCAGTCAGTAAAACTGAATACAGTAAAACTGATGGAGTGTTCTAAAAGGTGGGAGCAGGCAATCTAATCTTAATTTGTCTTTTTTCATCTGTTCTTGAAATCATGGCTTCTGAATGCTGCCCAGGGGATATAAAGTAAAGATTTGAAGATAGCAGAAGGTCCTTCATTCTGTTAATTTCTTGATACAGGCTGCCTCAGTGATGGGTGATTTTCTACTGTTTAAGCTAAAGCATTTTGGAGGTTGCTGTGATTTATATTGCCAATTGTCATCATGTTCTGAAATTGCATAATATGATGGTGTTGTAGGGTGGTTTGGTTTTTTTGTGTGTTGGTTTTGTTGTTAGGTGCATAAATATTTGTGACCAAGTCAGGCTGTTCTATGAGGTTGAAATTTTCCACTTACTCTGGAGTGGTCTTTAAGCTGAACATAATAGCAAGAGAGTGCTTTCAAGTGGTGTTCACATGAAGCAGCAGAGCATCTTGAATGAATGATGGTTTAATTTTTTTTTTTAAAGTGTTTTTAGTGGAAAAACTGTGATGGGTCTGTTACTTGAATAAGTACAAGACACTGGGCTCAGCTGACTAACTTACTAGTTGTATAGGGTAAAAAATGTGTTTTTTTCTCTCTACTGTACTCTGTTACGCACAGTTAATTAAATATCAGCTCTGAGAGCATATTATCAATAAAGAAATTAGCAAATGTCATTCATTAGGAAGCGCATCCTTTATGACATCTTTGGCATAGCCAGTCCTTGTCTATATGAGAGATTTATCCTTTTCTTATCAAACTCCTAATTATTCTGCTAGTTAAGGGAAAATCAAAAAACTGTTAGATTCTTTTTGTACTCATTTTGCAGCCAGTGGGTTTTCTGTATCAGTAAGAGCCACCGAAGTTTTCACCTGCTGATTCTAAGTTGGTAGCAAAAGAGAGAGACAGTGTGGGGGGAAGGAATCCCAAGTAGTTAAAAATGGTTTAAAAAGGTGATTCCAAGCCACACTTGATTTTTTTTCTCATCAATGTGCTTATACAAGCCTAAGTTTGTAGAATGCTTTGAACTGTACAACCAAATCCCCAAATCACTTCTCATATTCTAAAGCAAATTTGAAGTAGTAACTGGAATTAAATTGATTTGAATAGTTCTCCACATTTCAATTCTGACTTAATTCTCCTAGTGTTTTTGTAATATTACCTGTTATTTACATGATAGATTCTATAATTCTTGCATAAGTAGGTAAAACAAGCTACGTTTTCAGGTAGTTACTCCTTTGGAGATTATTTTTAATAAAACTACAAGTTAAAATACCCATTAATTTTTGCCTTATTTTGATTTCCTTTATTTACTTCTTTTAAAAAATAAATTTACTTTTATTTCTGTTCATTTGGTGGGTTTTTTCTGTTTGTTTTTCTTTTCCAGGCTGCTCTTCTAAGTATTGTACTGAGGGACTCATTTGCAGCTCCTGAGAAGGACATTTTCCAAGCTTTGATGAACTGGTGTAAACATAACCCCAAGGAAAACCATGCCGAAATCATGCAAGCAGTACGTTTGCCACTAATGAGTCTAACAGAGCTACTAAATGTTGTAAGACCTTCTGGATTGTTGTCACCTGATGCCATCCTAGATGCCATTAAGATTCGTTCTGAGAGTCGGGACATGGACCTCAACTACAGGGGCATGTTGAGTAAGCATCGGGTGTTTTGTTTGTTTCTCATTTAGTGATTATAGTCATCTGGAGGATATGGTTAATTTGTACTTCGAGTTTTTATCTATTATTATGTGTTTTACAAGACTGACATAATGAAACATCTTGTTATGTACTGGTCTTGCCATTTCTATTCTTCAAATAATATTAGTCAATATATTTTCTTACTTTGTATCTCAGATACTGCTCAAACATGAATGCTGTAATAAGAATGTATTTTCCTAGAGGAAGTGCTATTTTAATAGAAAAACTTTTGTAAAAACATTAAAAATAAAAATGCATTGGCTACAGGATATATGATTTAAATGGTTTTATGTTGATGGTGACTTGTTTTCTATTTCATGAAGATTTTCATCTTTTCTCCACTACTTTTGATTTTTCTCATACTCTTTACATGCTTGCCCAAGTAGTATAAATGAGTTTTTCCAAAATTGTATTAATGGAAGACTAAGAAGTGTGAGAAGCCTTTTGTTGAACTTTTGTCTGTTCTGTCTGTTAATTTAACAAGAATATCTAACACTGAGCTTTAGAAAGATATTGTTAGTTTCCTATCTAATGTGTGATTTATAGAGAGTATTTGCCCCACAGCAAAAAATAAAGTTAAATGTTCTTTGACAGCCTGCACTGTAGTCAGTCAGTCATGCATGATGAGCCCTGAAAATGATAACTGCTTTCTCAGAACTGCGTCTTCCCTTTGTTCTCTCTTAGAAGTTACAGATATTGATATTTAAACATATGAGTTTAATATTAGGATATTGTAAAAGTCTTGTCATGCAAGACATTCTGGTGGCAATGCAATAGACAAATTTGAAAAAGTTAAATGATGTTTTCTGACTTCTGCATATTTGTGTCTCAAGAATAATATGCTCCTAATCTCAAAAATTCTAGCTTTGTCAAAATCCTAGCTTTATAGAGAATTTAATTTCTGTGTTGTTTTAGTACTAGTTAAAGCTTTTGGGACTTTTTCTGTTTGTGGGAACATTGACGACCACTTGCAATTTCATAGCTGCGCATTTGATGTTTTTATGTAGTAGTACTACGATACAGTTAAAATTTTACCACTTCAAATTCTGTTCTTTAAATGTTTAACTTAACATTCTGTTAAAATTCATACTTCTGTTGCCAACCTACCTGAAGAGTTCAGGGGCAGATTTTCATCATTTAGGTTTCAGATCATGTTTTCTAGGGTCTCTCCTCAAACAAGACTGTTAAAAATGTCTTTTTAACAGGGTGGTTCATCAATGTATTGTTTTGTAGTTGGAGTTAGGGATGATTATCCCTAGTTGTCTTGACGGAAGATCTGTTCCTAGGGTGTAGCAGGTTTATTACTGTGAAGTGGTGGCATAAAAAACTTGCTTTACCATGTTGGTTGAAAGCCCAAGTAGCCACAAGTTTCCCCTTTCACTCAGGTTCATTTGGCTTTGCAGGGTACTGGAAGCTTGTATAGCTATCAAAATAGCTTGTATAGCTTTACTGTTGTATATACCACTGCAAATTCGTGATGCATCCACATTTTGAACATTGTATGTGACTTTGTTTCCTTACACTTAAAAAAAACCTGCACAACCAAAGCAGTTGAAATTGAAACAAAAAAATCAGAAAGTGCAAAAAAATTATTAGAGGTACGGTGAGAGGTTGATCATGAGGAGAGACTAAATAGATCAAAACTTTAAAACCAGCAGGAAGGTGATGATTGAATGAGGAAGGTGCAA
Source organism: Cariama cristata (assembly GCF_000690535.1). Classification (NCBI taxonomy): domain Eukaryota; kingdom Metazoa; phylum Chordata; class Aves; order Cariamiformes; family Cariamidae; genus Cariama; species Cariama cristata. The sequence continues at coordinate 25,094 of NW_009605480.1, read as the reverse complement.
TAGAATTCTGTAAAATCATGAAGGAGACTGAGAATATAGATACTACTACATACTAGTAAATTATCACTACTTTATTATTACCATAAAAGACCTAGAGGGGCATCAAATGAAATGGATGAAGCAAAATTTTTAAAATGCCTCTCTTCTGGTACCTTTTTTTTTCCTTGAGCATATGTTTGTGGACAAGAAAAGATACTGGCAATAAATCTTTGTTCTGACCTAATACAGTTGATGTTCAGAACATCTGATTTGCAGTATGAGAGTGTAAAAATTAAGCAACTATTTCCTTTTCTTCTTAGTACCAGGGGAAAATATTGCAACAATGAAGTATGGAGCACAGGTTGTAAAAGGGGAGCTGAAGTCTGCTTTATTAGATGGGGACACTCAGAACTATGACTTGGATCATGGCTTCTCTCGACACCCAATTGATGATGACTGCCGTTCTGGAATTGAAATTAAACTCGGCCAGCCATCAATAATCAACCACATACGAATACTCCTGTGGGACAGAGATAGTCGGTAAGTGCCAAGTTGACATAAAAAAGGAAGGTAATGCATTTTGTACTAGTGATAATATATTAATGTGAAATATTTATTAAATATTTTGTAGAAACAGCATGATATGGTGTTGGAGATGACAATGACAAATTTTATTTGAAAACAACCTGTTTTTTAAATGCAGCTTTGGTTACTTACATGCGAGACTGTATTTTGTGATACTAAACTACTTCATAATATTACAATGTGTTTTCTGTGTCTTCATTGAATAGTTTATATTACTAATGAAAGGTTACATAATTAACATTGTTTTAATTGTTTTCTCTTTGCCACTTAGTTTTCAACTGCCTTTTTTTAATTTGAAAAACAATATTCTAGTTCCTTTGCAGAAACCGTATTTTTTACATATTTGCATTCCAAACATTGAAAGAATGTTCAGATTTTTTCAATGTATCAAGATTGTTAAGAAATAACACACTTCGACAATAATTCAGAGACAGTAAAATTTATTTAGAACATGAATTACCAACTAACTACAGTAGTCATTAGAAGCCACTTCATAGTGAGACTAGTGAAGTATGAACTATCATAGATGCCTTAGCCAATTTATGCTCAGCTACTTTAGATTATTAAGGAATGCATGAAAGATCAAATTATGCATATTTCAACAACTGAGTGACTGCTTAAGTAGGAAAATTGCAAGGTTCTTTTGATCTGACAAATTGAATATATTAATTTTATAACTTGCCATGACAAAGATTTTGCAATTTAGTAGACAGCTCATGCAGGTATTCATAAGCAATTTTCTATTAAAAGCAATAAACCAAGCTACTTATACTTTTAACACACTATTACCTTTCTGTTAAAATATTAATCTTATATTACTTCCAGACTAACAGTTTAGAATTGCAAAACAGTTTCATTTTGTTTTCCTAACTGAGCTGTGTTATTTTAGAACAGGGTGTATTAATGTTTTATTGATTTTTATTTTTATTTTTTGTAAATTAAACCATTTAAAAAATATGAATTATGGTTCTTAATCATTCAAAGCAAACTGCATGAATTCTTAGCTATTTAATTGTTTCAAGTAAGTTCTCCTGATTCAGTTCAACTGAAATTTATACTTCTCTATTCCTTTTGGAAAGATTGAAAAGTAAAACTTTGAAGATACAAGGAACTACTTCATACAATAGTATACTACATGTCCCAGAAGATCAACCAAATTTATAAACAAGTTATCAATCGATTTTATAAAATTTGAAAAAGTATTAGAGATATATTAATAACGAGGAGTTCTCTAGCAATTTTTAGAGAGCTTGTAACTGTTTAAATACGCCTCATCTGCAAGGCATAAATTGGCAGCTGCAGAAAATCAGGGGGAAAACTCTTCTCCTTGGGACAACTGATTAAAAAATTATCGGTTGCTTGATGTCCTATGCCCTTCCTCTGAAATTTGTAGAACAAGCCGTTGTTGCTGGCAGAATATCAGACAAGATGGACCTCTACTCTAGAGGTTGGTTTTTTTTGTCTTCATAAAATACCAAGGGTACAGTGGTTTAGGATCTAGTTTCTGTGTCACGCTGAATTTTTTGTTTTTCTGTGACAAGTTTGCTATCAGACTTTCTTTTGCTTCTTATCAGGTATAGTACCTGAATTGTCGGTCTGGTCCGTCCCCCTTCCCCCGGGCCCCGAGTAGCTCAACTGTCTAAGATAAATGGAAAAGAAAAAATATGGAGTACTTTTTCAGTTGTGGGCTCCTCAGTATAAGATACTGACATACTGGAGTGAGTTCAGCAGTTTGTAAGGGCTTGAGCACGTGATGTACAAGGAGATGCTGAGAGAACTTGCTGTTTTAAGAGGAGAAGGCTTAGAAGGGGGAACTCACTGCTATGTTCTCTTATTTAATGGAAGAATGTAGAGACTACAGGACCAGACTCCTCTTATGGCTGCGTGCTGAGAAGGCAAAGAGCAGTGGACACAAGCAACAAGATTAATTCCTATAAATATTAAGAAAAGAATTCATAATGGGGTAGTTGAACTTGGGAAGAGTTTACCCAGAGAGGTTATGGATATCAGCCCTTGGAGGTATGCAGAACTTTACCAGCCAAGACGTTGAGGAACTTTCTCTAAGATTGTCCTTGCTTTTTCTAGAGATCCTTTCCAACCTATATACTCTTTTAGTCTAAGAATTGCCAGCCACTTGTCTGCATCTTTCTCATGGGATGCATGAACGTCTCCAAAAGAGATGTTTTAGCAACTGTACAAGCACATGGTCGCTTCTTGTTGAACGTTGTTTTAAACTACTCATTCATTTTAACTGTCTCTGTGAAGCTCTGGTCTATTGGATATCTTTATATAGATAATGTACAGAATCAAATACAAACTAACGGGTGTCTTTTTCGCCTAGTTTAAAGGTGTTATTAACAGATGAATTTTACATATAAAAGTGCTAAGGAGACTAGCTGTCCAAATTACCCCTGCAAAAAAGATGCTATCCTTAAGAAAAATAAAAGGCATAGTGTTGTGTGTGATAATGGAACTGTGTTTTTGAGATATTTTTTCTTTGTTTGGTACCTTCAGAAACCAAAAAAATAGCATGGTGTATATTGGTTACAAATTTACATTACTCTAGTGATAGTGACGTGAGAATCCCTAAATTCTCACCACACAGAGAACAGAGCCTAGTTTGGTCAAATATGCACAGGCTAGTAATAGTGTTGCTAAAGCACAGTGTATTTATATGGGCTGTGAATATTACACATCTGCTTGATGTGAATGTGAAAGCTGACTATGCAATTAACATCTGAAAGACTCTGCAATACCTTTCTAAGTGCATAAATTGGTATTAACAGTGTCATCTAACATTTTGTACCACTTTAGACATCTACCCCTCTAAGTCTTCAGCAAAAAATTGGAAATATTAACAAAGACGTTAATGTTTAACAGAAAATGTCTATGTGGAACCTTGGAAGAGCAACTCTTCTTTTAGAAATCAGTGTGAAAGGAGGATAAGTGCTAACATGGTGCTGTTGAAATGCCTGTGAATGTTGCAGACGAGTGCATTAAGAGAAAGAAAATACTCTGAATATTTCACAATTTGCTGATCCACAAGTGGAGTTTCTACTTCATTCTAAGTATCGCTGTTGTAGGTATAATATGGAAATAGCTGTGGCTTTTAAGTTCTAGTTTGAGTTTACTTTCTTCTAACAGCGAACTATAAGCTAAACATAATTGATAGCAAGAGGAAGGCACAGATTCTGTTGGTGACTATTCTTATTTTTTATTTTTGATGAGGTAATTTTGGGGTGTGTAAGTAGAGACAGAGCTTAACAATGTATCAAACAACTGAAAGGGTCAGAAGTGAAGAACAACGTCAGTGAGAAAATTATCATAAAGTAACTTTGCTTTTTTCAAGTGAGGGGTTTGAGTTTGCATTTTTGATCTACTAAATTTTTTTTTTATTTTTCTTTATTGATATGGCAATAGAAATAATAACTGTATCACTGGTGCTTTAGGTTTATTCCACTCCACAAGGAGTACAAATTATTATTTTTATGACTGAGTTGAAAATCTCCATTGCGTTTTTTGAGGGACAGTGGTCTCATCTAATTACTGCAGATTGTGAGTGTTAGGATGTTTTAAGTAATTCTGAAAACATATCTTAACTACATGTGAATTTATTTTCAAAGTTAGTTTGAAACTAGGGATCCCTCTTACGTGTCTTAGATACAGGTCTGTGGGTAGGAGCAAATAGCCTTTTTTTCAGCACAACTGAAAATCCAAAAGGAAGTGTAAAATTTAATATGTAAAATGTGGTTGCTTGTTTTCTAAACAGTGTTTTTTTACAATCCATAGGTCTTATTCCTACTACATTGAGGTGTCCATGGATGAGTTAGACTGGATTCGGGTTATCGATCACTCTAAATACCTCTGTCGGTCCTGGCAGAACCTGTATTTTCCTGCGTGTGTCTGCAGGTTAGTTCATCAATGTAATGTTGCATGGCTATCATTAAATAATGTAGATGCCAGAATAAGTTGCTGGATTTTTGTTATTGCATTATGTCTTTCTGATAATGTATGATATACACAACTTTCATTAGTGATCTTAAATTAAATTTGTCTATCTTGATGGGTGCTTTTATAATAGAAATACAGGTGATAAATTACAGGCATCCTGTTTCTAAAACTCTGGTGTTTCCATCTCTAATTATGTATGTCTTTCTCCTTTCTTTTTTCTTTTTTTTTTTGAGTCATACTAACTTTTCCTCTTGTAGCTGATGTGTGTGTTTGTTTTTTCACTCAGTAGTAAACATCATTCCTTGACTGCCAGAATGTTTAAAATGAATTTACATACTTGCTACAGAACTTGGAAATACATTTTTATATATTTGTATACATTTATATGTGTATGTTATGTATTTTCTGCTGTTGCATTGGAAGAGTGTTTTAAACAGTTGTGGAAGAGTGAAAGGGGAGCGTTAGGACTAAGGAGGTTTGAGCAATGCTTTGTGTAAACCAAAGCAGCTACATGGGTTTAATAATTATTAAGATGATGATGTCTTTTTTACTGTAGGTGCTGGGAATTCTGGAAAAAACTTATAATCACATTGAAGCTGTCTTTTCCAAAAGCTGAATCGAGCTCGATGAGGCCACAATCTCTAGATTCTAAAGACGTTATCATTGTTAGGTTTTGGGTCATAGACCCAAAGGGGAAATGCCCTGTATTGTAATAATCTGTAGACACAAGCTTTTTAATTGGCGCAGCAACTCTTGGAATCCCCAAGGAGGAGAAGTGCTTTCTTTTTGCCAAAGAGCAACCTCTTTCTCTCGTTTTTACTGCTCTGCAACATGGGATTGCTGGCAA